>NC_080380.1:70453082-70667580 GCF_014773155.1 Arachis stenosperma | reverse complement strand
AATAAAGAATAAATTAATTACAAGAATTTAAACTTTTTAAATATTTGTTTATTGGATATTTTTAAAATTTATTTTTCAACTTTTTGTTAAAAAGATTATTTTTTTAGTTTCAAAATTTAAAAATAAAAGTTTTCATCTTTTTTTGTCTTTCTAATATTGTTGGACTAAATAAAAAATTGAATTTTTAAATTAAGAATTCATAAAAATGAAAATTTTATCTTTTCAAATCCTAAATTATTTTAGGAAAAATTTTTTTATTTTTTTATCACCGGATAATGCTATTTTTTCACAAATAGAGAATAAATTTATTTTAAAATTTAAACTTTTTAAATTTTTGGTTATTGGATATTTTTAAAAAACTTTATTTTTAAATTTTTGGTAAAAAGATTATTTTTTAGTTTCAAAATTTAAAAATAAAAAGTTTTCATCTTTTTTTTGTCTTCCTAATATTTCTGGACTTTATTTTATTTTTTTTTTTCAATTAAGAAATTTAATTTTCAAATTTTAAAATTCATAAAAATGAAAAATTTTGTCTTTTCAATTCTTAAATTTCTTTTTCAAGAACATTTTTTTATTTTTTAATTACCGGATAATGCTATTTTTTCACAAATAAAGAATAAATTAATTACAAGAATTTAAACTTTTTAAATATTTGTTTATTGGATATTTTTTAAAATCTGTATTTTTCAAATTTTTCGTAAAAAGATTATTTTTTTTAGTTTCAAAATTTAAAAAAAAAGTTTTCATCTTTTTTTGTCTTCCTAATATTGATGGACTAAATAAAAAAATTTAACTTTTAATTTAAAAAATTCATAAAATGAAAATTTTATCTTTTCAAATCCTAAATTATTTTTAGGAACAGTTTTTTTATTTTTTAATCACCGGATAATGCTATTTTTCACAAATACAAATTAAATTAATTTTAAAAATTTAAACTTTTTAAATTTTGGTTATTGGATATCTTAAAAATCTTTATTTTTCAATGTTTTGGTAAAAAGATTATATTTTAGTTTCAAAATTTAAAAATAAAAGTTTTCATCTTTTCTTTGTCTTTCTAATATTGCTGGACTTTATTTTATTTTTATTTTTCAATAAAAAAATTTAATTTTTAAATTTAAACATTCATAAAAAGGAAAAGTTTTGTCTTTTCAAATCCTAAATTTTTTTTCAAGAACATTTTTTATTTTTTTAATCACCGGATAATGCTATTTTTTCACAAATAAAGAATAAATTAATTACAAGAATTTAAACTTTTTAAATATTTGTTTATTGGATATTTTTTAAAATCTTTATTTTTCAACTTTTTGGTAAAAAAATTATTTTTTTAGTTTCAAAATTAAAAAAAAAAGTTTTCATCTTTTTTTGTCTTCCTAATATTGATGGACGAAATAAAAAAATTTAATTTTTAAATTTAAAAATTCATAAAAATGAAAAATTTTATCTTTTCAAATCCTAAATTATTTTCAGGAACAATTTTTTATTTTTTTAATCACCGGATAATGCTATTTTTTCACAAATAGAGAATAAATTAATTTTTAAAAATTTAAACTTTTTAAATTTTTGGTTATTGGATATTTTTAAAAATCTTTATTTTTCAACTTTTTGGTAAAAAGATTATTTTTTTAGTTTTAAAATTTAAAAATAAAAAGTTTTCATCTTTTTCTTTGTCTTCCTAATATTTCTGGACTTTATTTTATTTTTTATTTCAATTAAAAATTTAATTTTCAAATTTAAAAATTCATAAAAATGAAAAATTTTGTCTTTTCAATCCTAAATTTCTTTTTTCAAGAATATTTTTTATTTTTTTAATTACCGGATAATGCATTTTTTCACAAATAAAGAATAAATTAATTACAAGAATTTAAACTTTTTAAATATTTGTTTATTGGATATTTTTTAATATCTTTATTTTCAATTTTTGTTAAAAAGATTATTTTTTTTAGTTTCAAATTTAAAAAAAAAGTTTTCATCTTTTTTTTGTCTTTCTAATATGTTGGACTAAATAAAAATTTAATTGTTAAATTAAAAAATTCATAAAAATAAAAAATTTTTCTTTTCAAATCCTAAATTATTTTTAGGAACAATTTTTATTTTTTAATCACCGGATAATGCTATTTTTCACAAATAGAGAAATTAATTTTAAAAATTTAAACTTTTTAAATTTCTGGTTATTGGATATTTTTTAAATCTTTATTTTTCAAATTTTGGTAAAAAGATTATTTTTTAGTTTCAAAATTTAAAATAAAAACTTTCATCTTTTTCTTTGTCTTCCTAATATTTCTGGACATTATTTTATTTTTTTTCAATTAAAAATTTAATTTTCAAATTTAAAAATTCATAAAATTAAAAATTTTGTCTTTTCAAATCCTAAATTTCTTTTTCAAGAAAATTTTTTAATTTTTTAATTACGGGTAATGCTATTTTTCACAAATAAAGAATAAATTAATTACAAGAATTTAGACTTTTTAAATATTTGTTTTGGATATTTTTAAAATCTTTATTTTTCAACTTTTTGGTAAAAAGATTATTTTTTTTAGTTTCAAAATTTAAAAATAAAAAGTTTTCATCTTTTTTGTCTTGCTAATCCTAAATTATTTTTAGGAACAATTTCTTATTTTTTTAATCATCGGATAATGCTATTTTTTCACAAATAGAGAATAAATTCATTTTAAAAATTTAAACTTTTTAAATTTTTGGTTATTGGAAATTTTTAAAAATCTTTATTTTTCAACTTTTTGATAAAAAGATTATTTTTTAGTTTCAAAATTTAAAAAAAAAAGTTTTCATCTTTTTCTTTGTCTTTCTAATATTGCTGGACTTTATTTTATTTTTTAATTTTCAATAAAAAAATTTAATTTTTAAATTTAAAAATTCATAAAAATGAAAAGTTTTGTCTTTTCAAATCCTAAATTTTTTTTTCAAGAACATTTTTTATTTTTTAATCACCGGATAATGCTATTTTTTCACAATACAGAATAAATTAATTACAAGAATTTAAACTTTTAAATATTTGTTTATTGGATATTTTTTAAAATCTTTATTTTTCAACTTTTTGGTAAAAAAATTATTTTTTTAGTTTCAAAATTAAAAAAAAAAAAGTTTCAACTTTTTTTGTCTTCATAATATTGTTGGACTAAATAAAAAAATTTAATTTCTAAATTTAAAAATTCATAAATATGAAAAATTTTATCTTTTCAAATCCTAAATTATTTTCAGGAACATTTTTTATTTTTAATCACCGGATAATGCTATTTTTTCACAAATACAGAATAAATTAATTTTTAAAATTTAAACTTTTTAAATTTTTGTTTATTGGATATTTTTAAAAATCTTTATTTTTCAACTTTTTGGTAAAAAGATTTTTTTTAGTTTCAAAATTTAAAAATAAAAACTTTTCATCTTTTTCTTTGTCTTCCTAATATTTCTGGACTTTATTTTATTTTTTTATTTTCAATTAAAAAATTTAATTTTCAAATTTAAAATTCATAAAAATGAAAAATTTTGTCTTTTCAAATCCTAAATTTCTTTTTCAAGAATATTTTTTTATTTTTTTAATTACCGGATAATGCTATTTTTTCACAAATAAAGAATAAATTAATTACAAGAATTTAAACTTTTAAATATTTGTTTATTGGATATTTTTTAAAATCTTTATTTTTCAACTTTTTGGTAAAAAGATTATTTTTTTTAGTTTCAAAATTTAAAAATAAAAAGTTTTCATCTTTTTTTTGTCTTCCTAATATTGTTGGACTAAATAAAAAATTTAATTTTTAAATTTAAAAATTCATAAAAATAAAAAATTTTATCTTTTCAAATCCTAAATTATTTTCAGGAACAATTTTTTATTTTTTTAATCACCGGATAATGCTATTTTACACAAATAGAGATTAAATTAATTTAAAATTTAAACTTTTTAAATTTTTGTTTATTGGATATTTTTTAAAATCTTTATTTTTCAACATTTTGGTAAAAAGATTATTTTTTTAGTTTCAAAATTTAAAAATAAAAACTTTTCATCTTTTTCTTTGTCTCCTAATATTTCTGGACTTTATTTTATTTTTTAATTTTCAATTAAAAAATTTAATTTTTAAATTTAAAAATTCATAAAAATTAAAAATTTTGTCTTTTCAAATCCTAAATTTTTTTTCAAGAAAATTTTTTTATTTTTTAATCACCGGATAATGCTATTTTTTCACAAATAAAAATAAATTAATTACAAGAATTTAAACTTTTTAAATTTTTGTTTATGGATATTTTTTAAAATCTTTATTTTTCAACTTTTTGGTAAAAAGATTATTTTTTTAGTTTCAAAATTTAAAAATAAAAAGTTTTCATCTTTTTTGTCTTGCTAATCCTAAATTATTTTTAGGAACAATTTCTTATTTTTTTAATCATCGGATAATGCTATTTTTTCACAAATAGAGAATAAATTCATTTTAAAAATTTAAACTTTTTAAATTTTTTGTTTGTTGGATATTTTTAAAATTCTTTATTTTTATACTTTTGGGCATAAAAACTATATTTTTTTGTTTCAAAATTTAAAAATAAAAAGTTTCATCTTTTTCCTTGTCTTTTTAATATTGCTGGACTTTATTTTTTTTATTTTCAATTAAAAAATTTAATTTTCAAATTTAAAAATTTATAAAAATGAAAAATTTTGTCTTTTCAAATCCTAAATTTCTTTTTCAAGAACATTTTTTATTTTTTTAATTACCGGATAATGCTATTTTTTCACAAATAAAGAATAAATTAATTACAAGAATTTAAACTTTTTAAATATTTGTTTATTGGATATTTTTTAAAATCTTTATTTTTCAACTTTTTGTTAAAAAGATTATTTTTTTTAGTTTCAAAATTTAAAAATAAAAAGTTTTCATCTTTTTTTTGTCTTTCTAATATTGTTGGACTAAATAAAAAATTGAATTTTTAAATTAAGAAATTCATAAAAATGAAAAATTTTATCTTTTCAAATCCTAAATTATTTTTAGGAAAAATTTTTTATTTTTTTATCACCGGATAATGCTATTTTTTCACAAATAGAGAATAAATTTATTTTAAAAATTTAAACTTTTTAAATTTTTGGTTATTGGATATTTTTAAAAAACTTTATTTTTTAAATTTTTGGTAAAAAGATTATTTTTTTAGTTTCAAAATTTAAAAATAAAAAGTTTTCATCTTTTTCTTTGTCTTCCTAATATTTCTGGACTTTATTTTATTTTTTTTTTCAATTAAGAAATTTAATTTTCAAATTTTAAAATTCATAAAAATGAAAAATTTTGTCTTTTCAATTCTTAAATTTCTTTTTCAAGAACATTTTTTTATTTTTTTAATTACCGGATAATGCTATTTTTTCACAAATAAAGAATAAATTAATTACAAGAATTTAAACTTTTTAAATATTTGTTTATTGGATATTTTTTAAAATCTGTATTTTTCAAATTTTTCGTAAAAAGATTATTTTTTTTAGTTTCAAAATTTAAAAAAAAAGTTTTCATCTTTTTTTGTCTTCCTAATATTGATGGACTAAATAAAAAAATTTAACTTTTAAATTTAAAAATTCATAAAAATGAAAATTTTATCTTTTCAAATCCTAAATTATTTTTAGGAACAGTTTTTTATTTTTTTAATCACCGGATAATGCTATTTTTTCACAAATAGAGAATAAATTAATTTTAAAAATTTAAACTTTTTAAATTTTTGGTTATTGGATATTCTTAAAAATCTTTATTTTTCAATGTTTTGGTAAAAAGATTATATTTTTAGTTTCAAAATTTAAAAATAAAAAGTTTTCATCTTTTTCTTTGTCTTTCTAATATTTCTGGACTTTATTTTATTTTTTATTTTCAATTAAAAAATTTAATTTTCAAATTTAAAAATTTATAAAAATGAAAATTTTTGTCTTTTCAAATCCTAAATTTCTTTTTCAAGAACATTTTTTATTTTTTTAATTACCGGATAATGCTATTTTTTCACAAATAAAGAATAAATTAATTACAAGAATTTAAACTTTTTAAATATTTGTTTATTGGATATTTTTTAAAATCTTTATTTTTCAACTTTTTGGTAAAAAAATTATTTTTTTAGTTTCAAAATTAAAAAAAAAGTTTTCAACTTTTTTTGTCTTCCTAATATTGATGGACGAAATAAAAAAAATTTAATTTTTAAATTTAAAAATTCATAAAATTGAAAAATTTTATCTTTTCAAATCCTAAATTATTTTTAGGAACAATTTTTTATTTTTTTAATCACCGGATAATGCTATTTTTTCACAAATAGAGAATAAATTAATTTTTAAAAATTTAAACTTTTTAAATTTTTGTTTATTGGATATTTTTAAAAATCTTTATTTTTCAACTTTTTGGTAAAAAGATTATTTTTTAGTTTTAAAATTTAAAAATAAAAAGTTTTCATCTTTTTCTTTGTCTTTCTAATATTTCTGGACTTTATTTTATTTTTTTATTTTCAATTAAAAAATTTAATTTTCAAATTTAAAAATTCATAAAAATGAAAAATTTTGTCTTTTCAAATCCTAAATTTCTTTTTCAAGAATATTTTTTTATTTTTTTAATTACCGGATAATGCTATTTTTTCACAAATAAAGAATAAATTAATTACAAGAATTTAAACTTTTTAAATATTTGTTTATTGGATATTTTTTAATATCTTTATTTTTCAATTTTTTGTTAAAAAGATTATTTTTTTTAGTTTCAAAATTTAAAAATAAAAAGTTTTCATCTTTTTTTTGTCTTTCTAATATTGTTGGACTAAATAAAAAATTCAATTTTTAAATTAAAAAATTCATAAAATTAAAAAATTTTATCTTTTCAAATCCTAAATTATTTTTAGGAACAATATTTTATTTTTTTAATCACCGGATAATGCTATTTTTTCACAAATAGAGAATAAATTAATTTTAAAAATTTAAACTTTTTAAATTTCTGGTTATTGGATATTTTTTAAAATCTTTATTTTTCAAATTTTTGGTAAAAAGATTATTTTTTAGTTTCAAAATTTAAAAATAAAAACTTTTCATCTTTTTCTTTGTCTTCCTAATATTTCTGGACATTATTTTATTTTTTTTCAATTAAAAAATTTAATTTTCAAATTTAAAAATTCATAAAAATTAAAAATTTTGTCTTTTCAAATCCTAAATTTCTTTTTCAAGAAAATTTTTTAATTTTTTTAATTACCGGGTAATGCTATTTTTTCACAAATAAAGAATAAATTAATTACAAGAATTTAGACTTTTTAAATATTTGTTTATTGGATATTTTTTAAAATCTTTATTTTTCAACTTTTTGGTAAAAAGATTATTTTTTTTAGTTTCAAAATTTAAAAATAAAAAGTTTTCATCTTTTTTGTCTTGCTAATCCTAAATTATTTTTAGGAACAATTTCTTATTTTTTTAATCATCGGATAATGCTATTTTTTCACAAATAGAGAATAAATTCATTTTAAAAATTTAAACTTTTTAAATTTTTGGTTATTGGAAATTTTTAAAAATCTTTATTTTTCAACTTTTTGATAAAAAGATTATTTTTTTAGTTTCAAAATTTAAAAATAAAAAGTTTTCATCTTTTTCTTTGTCTTTCTAATATTTCTGGACTTTATTTTATTTTTTATTTTCAATTAAAAAATTTAATTTTCAAATTTAAAAATTTATAAAAATGAAAAATTTTGTCTTTTCAAATCCTAAATTTCTTTTTCAAGAACATTTTTTATTTTTTTAATTACCGGATAATGCTATTTTTTCACAAATAAAGAATAAATTAATTACAAGAATTTAAACTTTTTAAATATTTGTTTATTGGATATTTTTTAAAATCTTTATTTTTCAACTTTTTGTTAAAAAGATTATTTTTTTTAGTTTCAAAATTTAAAAATAAAAAGTTTTCATCTTTTTTTTGTCTTTCTAATATTGTTGGACTAAATAAAAAATTGAATTTTTAAATTAAGAAATTCATAAAAATGAAAAATTTTATCTTTTCAAATCCTAAATTATTTTTAGGAAAAATTTTTTATTTTTTTATCACCGGATAATGCTATTTTTTCACAAATAGAGAATAAATTTATTTTAAAAATTTAAACTTTTTAAATTTTTGGTTATTGGATATTTTTAAAAAACTTTATTTTTTAAATTTTTGGTAAAAAGATTATTTTTTTAGTTTCAAAATTTAAAAATAAAAAGTTTTCATCTTTTTCTTTGTCTTCCTAATATTTCTGGACTTTATTTTATTTTTTTTTTTCAATTAAGAAATTTAATTTTCAAATTTTAAAATTCATAAAAATGAAAAATTTTGTCTTTTCAATTCTTAAATTTCTTTTTCAAGAACATTTTTTTATTTTTTAATTACCGGATAATGCTATTTTTTCACAAATAAAGAATAAATTAATTACAAGAATTTAAACTTTTTAAATATTTGTTTATTGGATATTTTTTAAAATCTGTATTTTTCAAATTTTTCGTAAAAAGATTATTTTTTTAGTTTCAAAATTTAAAAAAAAGTTTTCATCTTTTTTTGTCTTCCTAATATTGATGGACTAAATAAAAAAATTTAACTTTTAAATTTAAAAATTCATAAAAATGAAAATTTTATCTTTTCAAATCCTAAATTATTTTTAGGAACAGTTTTTTATTTTTTAATCACCGGATAATGCTATTTTTTCACAAATACAAAATAAATTAATTTTAAAAATTTAAACTTTTTAAATTTTTGGTTATTGGATATTCTTAAAAATCTTTATTTTTCAATGTTTTGGTAAAAAGATTATTTTTTTAGTTTCAAATTTAAAAATAAAAAGTTTTCATCTTTTTCTTTGTCTTTCTAATATTTCTGGACTTTATTTTATTTTTTATTTTCAATTAAAAAATTTAATTTTCAAATTTAAAAATTTATAAAAATGAAAAATTTTGTCTTTTCAAATCCTAAATTTCTTTTTCAAGAACATTTTTTATTTTTTTAATTACCGGATAATGCTATTTTTTCACAAATAAAGAATAAATTAATTACAAGAATTTAAACTTTTAAATATTTGTTTATTGGATATTTTTTAAAATCTTTATTTTTCAACTTTTTGGTAAAAAAATTATTTTTTTAGTTTCAAAATTAAAAAAAAAGTTTTCAACTTTTTTTGTCTTCCTAATATTGATGGACGAAATAAAAAAAATTTAATTTTTAAATTTAAAAATTCATAAAATTGAAAAATTTTATCTTTTCAAATCCTAAATTATTTTTAGGAACAATTTTTTATTTTTTTAATCACCGGATAATGCTATTTTTTCACAAATAGAGAATAAATTAATTTTTAAAAATTTAAACTTTTTAAATTTTTGGTTATTGGATATTTTTAAAAATCTTTATTTTTCAACTTTTTGGTAAAAAGATTATTTTTTTAGTTTTAAAATTTAAAAATAAAAAGTTTTCATCTTTTTCTTTGTCTTCCTAATATTTCTGGACTTTATTTTATTTTTTTATTTTCAATTAAAAATTTAATTTTCAAATTTAAAAATTCATAAAAATGAAAAATTTTGTCTTTTCAAATCCTAAATTTCTTTTCAAGAATATTTTTTTTATTTTTTTAATTACCGGATAATGCTATTTTTTCACAAATAAAGAATAAATTAATTACAAGAATTTAAACTTTTTAAATATTTGTTTATTGGATATTTTTTAAAATCTTTATTTTTCAACTTTTTGGTAAAAAGATTATTTTTTTTAGTTTCAAAATTTAAAAATAAAAAGTTTTCATCTTTTTTTTGTCTTCCTAATATTGTTGGACTAAATAAAAAATTTAATTTTTAAATTAAAAAATTCATAAAAATAAAAAATTTTATCTTTTCAAATCCTAAATTATTTTTAGGAACAATATTTTATTTTTTTAATCACCGGATAATGCTATTTTTTCACAAATAGAGAATAAATTAATTTTAAAAATTTAAACTTTTTAAATTTCTGGTTATTGGATATTTTTAAAATCTTTATTTTTCAAATTTTTGGTAAAAAGATTATTTTTTATGTTTCAAAATTTAAAAATAAAAACTTTTCATCTTTTTCTTTGTCTTCCTAATATTTCTGGACATTATTTTATTTTTTTTCAATTAAAAAATTTAATTTTCAAATTTAAAAATTCATAAAAATTAAAAATTTTGTCTTTTCAAATCCTAAATTTCTTTTTCAAGAAAATTTTTTAATTTTTTTAATTACCGGGTAATGCTATTTTTTCACAAATAAAGAATAAATTAATTACAAGAATTTAGACTTTTTAAATATTTGTTTATTGGATATTTTTTAAAATCTTTATTTTTCAACTTTTTGGTAAAAAGATTATTTTTTTTAGTTTCAAAATTTAAAAATAAAAAGTTTTCATCTTTTTTGTCTTGCTAATCCTAAATTATTTTTAGGAACAATTTCTTATTTTTTTAATCATCGGATAATGCTATTTTTTCACAAATAGAGAATAAATTCATTTTAAAAATTTAAACTTTTTAAATTTTTGGTTATTGGAAATTTTTAAATTCTTTATTTTTCAACTTTTTGGTAAAAAGATTATTTTTTTAGTTTCAAAATTTAAAAATGAAAAATTTTCATCTTTTTCTTTGTCTTCCTAATATTTTTG
This sequence comes from Arachis stenosperma, assembly GCF_014773155.1. NCBI lineage: Eukaryota > Viridiplantae > Streptophyta > Magnoliopsida > Fabales > Fabaceae > Arachis > Arachis stenosperma. The sequence goes on along the minus strand of NC_080380.1, from coordinate 70,656,963 downwards.
GACTTTATTTTATTTTTTATTTTCAATTAAAACTTTAATTTTCAAATTTAAAAATTCATAAAAATAAAAAATTTTGTCTTTTCAAATCCTAAATTTCTTTTTCAAGAACATTTTTTAATATTTTTAATTACCGAATAATGCTATTTTTTCACAAATAAAGAATAAATTAATTACAAGAATTTAAAATTTTTAAATATTTGTTTATTGGATATTTTTTAATATCTTTATTTTTCAACTTTTTGGTAAAAAGATTATTTTTTTAGTTTCAAAATTTAAAAATAAAAAGTTTTCATCTTTTTTTGTCTTCCTAATATTGTTGGACTAAATAAAAAAATTTAAAATAATAAATTTTATCTTTTCAAATCCTAAATTATTTTTAGGAACAATATTTTATTTTTTTAATCACCGGATAATGCTATTTTTTCACAAATAGAGAATAAATTAATTTTAAAAATTTAAACTTTTTAAATTTCTAGTTATTGGATATTTTTAAAAATCTTTATTTTTCAACTTTTTGGTAAAAAGATTATTTTTTTAGTTTCAAAATTTAAAAATAAAAAGTTTTCATCTTTTTCTTTGTCTTCCTAATATTTCTGAACTTTATTTTATTTTTTATTTTCAATTAAAAATTTAATTTTCGAATTTAAAAATTCATAAAAATAAAAAATTTTGTCTTTTCAAATCCTAAATTTCTTTTTCAAGAATATTTTTTTATTTTTTTAATCACCGGATAATGCTATTTTTTCACAAATAAAGATTAAATTAATTTTAAGAATTTAAACTTTTTAAATTTTTGTTTATTGGATATTTTTTAAAATCTTTATTTTCAACTTTTTAGCTCAACTAGAGAATTCTTCCAATTAAAATTGCTTGACCAATCAATCCCTGTGGGATTCGACCTCACTCTATTGTGAGTTTTTACTTGACGACAATTCGGTATACTTGTCGAAGGAAATTTGTTGAGAGACAAATTCCCATGCATCAATGGCCACGTTAACCTAGTTAACGTGAACTCTAACGTGGAGAGGATGGGCGTTTAGAGCATTAGTGACAAAGGTAAGTGTCACTAACACTCTCGAAGCTTAGGCATGCCCACGTTAAGAGCCACGTTAACCTAGTTAACGTGAACTCTAACGTGGGGAAAGGGGAGCACATTGCAACGTTATTGGAAAAGGTGATTCCCAATAACGTTTGCGAAGGATCATGAGGCAACATTAGTAGTCATGTTAGTACCACTAACGTTGAAGTTAACGTGGACCATTTTGGGGTTGAAACGTTAGTGAGAAAGGTGATCGCCACTAACGTTCTCGAACCCACATTTTCACTTAGCGTTAACGCCATTAACGTCCTAACTAACGCCCATGCCTAACTCACACTTTTCTGCAAGCTGAGCCCACTGAAGAGTGTACTTGCTTCAACTCAAGATCTAAGGCCCACATCCAAGACTTGAAGAACTCACTAGAAGGTCAAGAAGAGTAGTATATATAGGAGTAGTTTTGAACTATAGAGGAGCTTGGCACTTTGGGAACTACCCTCTGTATATTTACTTTTCTGCACTTTTTAGCTAAGCATGTATTCTTTTCTGCCATTTTCCACTTCCAGAGCCATGAACAACTAAACCCCTTTCATTGGGTTAGAGAGCTCTGTTTTAATTTGATGGATCAATTATAGTTTTCATTCTTCTTCCTCTTTCTTTTCTCTTGATTTGCTAGAAAGCTTTCAATCTTAATTCAATTGGTTAGTTGTCTTGGAAAATAAACTCTCCATAATTGGATCTCCCTTCGAGCCTTGGAAAAGGGATGAGGAGATCATGCTAGAAATGCTTTCTCATGTTGGACCAAATTGGGGTCTGGGTGGATATAGTGACATGTAATCCTCCCAACACTTTGATTTGGAAATACATGTGGTATAATCAGTGACCACACTTCATCTCTTCCCATGAGAAATTAAATCAAGGAATTGGGTAATTGTTCAAGCTTAGAGAGATTGGATTGCCAAGGAATTGGGGTCCAATCACTTAAGATTGCCAAGGAGATCAATGAATGCATTGATTGAGGAAGAGATGAGAATGAACTTGATCCGGAGAATTCAACATCTCCTAAGCCCAATGAATTCCCCATTTCTGATCTTACCCATTCTCTTTATTTTCTGCCATTTATTTCCATGTTCATCTCCCCAAATCCCCATTTAAGATTCTACACTTTATTTTCTGCCATTTACTTTCTCACCATTTACTTTCCTGCAATACCAACTACCTTCTGTTTAGCTCAACTAGCATACTCTTCCAACTAAAATTGCTTGACCAATCAATCCCTGTGGGATTCGACCTCACTCTATTGTGAGTTTTTACTTGACGACAATTCGGTATACTTGCCGAAGGGAAATTTGTTGAGAGACAAGTTTTCGTGCATCAAGTTTATGGCGCCATTGCCGGGGATTGATTTTGTATCAACAATGATTAAGTTGGAAGTTCACTAGATTGAGCATTTTTCTTTTATTTGTTTATTTTATCTAGTCATTTATCTTCAGTTTCTTTAGTTTCTCCCTCACCCCTCGTTGTTTTCTTTGTTATTATCTACAATTTTGCTCACTAACCCACTAACTATTTGATAATTTACACCACTCACACTAACAATCACTCTAACAAGAATAATCTCTTCATTTTATTTCTTGCTATGTGCTCTGTTAGTTGTATGATAGGGAGAAGAAGCGAAGCTTAAACTTCCTTCGATTCAGAACCTGAGAGGACCCTCTGGAGATTAAGGAGGGAAGCAAGAGGGAAATGAGTTGTTGGTGCTGAGAAAGAGGAAGAGTACTTTGAAACAAACATGGAGGAAAACTTTCATGAAGGAGAAGCTCACAACCATGCCAGAGAAGGCCCTGTGAATCATGCTGGACAAGAAAGGAGAGTTCTAGGCTCTTACATCAATCCAAACCCAGGAAATTGTGGAAGTAGTATCCAAAAGCCCACCATACATGCCAACAACTTTGAATTAAAACCCCAGCTCATCACCCTTGTTCAGAACAATTGCTCATTCGGAGGAAGTGCCCAAGAAGACCCCAATCAACATCTAACCACCTTCCTGAGAATATGTGACACTGTGAAGTCTAATGGAGTCCATCCGGATGTCTATAGACTGCTCTTGTTCCCTTTTTCACTTAGGGACAAAGCATCTAAGTGGCTAGAATCTTTCCCGAAGGAGAGCTTAACAAATTGGGAAGATGTGGTGAACAAGTTTTTGGCAAGATTCTACCCTCCTCAAAGAATCAACAGGCTGAGGGCTGAGGTGCAAACTTTCAGGTAACAAGATGGCAAAACTCTCTATGAGGCATGGGAGAGGTTTAAGGACTTAACAAGAAGATGCCCACCGGACCTGTTCAATGAATGGGTTCAACTTCACATTTTCTATGAAGATCTTTCTTATGAGTCAAAGAAGGCTGTAGACAATTCATCAGGGGGCTCTCTAAACAAGAAGAAAACCATTGAAGAAGCCATAGATGTCATTGAGACGGTAGCTGAGAATGACTACTCCTATACTTCTGAAAGAAGCAACACTCGAGGAGTAATGGAGCTGAACCACATGGATGCATTGCTGGCTCAAAATAAGATGATCACCAAGAAACTAGCAGATCTCACCAAGAAGGTAGAAGAAAATCAAGTTGCAGTAGTCATCACTTCATCACCAACTCAAGAAGGAGTGAATATAGGAGAAGAATGTGACTGGGAACAAGCCAACTATGTTGGAAACTCACCCTGACAGATCCATGATCCATACTCCAAAACTTACAATTCTGGATGAAGAAATCACGCTAACTTTGGGTGGAGAAATCAGCAAGACCAAGGCCAAGACCAGAGACGCCACAACCATAATCCCAATAATAATGCAACTCACCAACATACCTCACAGAGATCCTATCAACCACCTAATCTCAACCCACCATCACTAACCAAAGATAGACTTTCCAAAATCGAAACTCTACTTGAAAGCATATGTAAGGAAATTCAAGATAGTAATATTTTCCGAGAGGAAGTACGATCCAATATGCAGAATCAAGATGCTGCCATCAAGAAACTTGAAACACAAATTGGCTACTTATTCAAGCAAGGCCCTGGCCACAATGTTCACAGCAACACTAATTTGACCCCAAGGGAGGGGTGTCAGGCTATCACCCTCAGAAGTAGGAATGAATTGAGGGAAACCCACAAGAAACCACCAGAGAAGAACTCGGATAAAGAAGGAAAGGGACAAGAGGAAACTCAAGTCACCACTCCTAAGCCACACCAAGAAGGAGAAGTGCTAAAACCATGTGTTTCAAAGGCCCCATACCCCCAGCAATTAAAGAAGAAGGGAGAGGACAATTAATTCTCAAGATTCTTGGAAATCTTCAAGAAACTACAAATCAACATACCCTTTGCTGAAGCAATAGAGCAAATGCCACTTTATGCCAAGTTTTTGAAGGAGTTTGGTGCACGAAATTGTGATCATCAATGGCACCATCAACATGGTACGCTCAATTGCAATCTCAACTTTTTATCACAACTTCGCACAACTAACCAGCAAGTGCACTGGGTCGTCCAAGTAATAAACCTTACGCGAGTAAGGGTCGATCCCACGGAGATTGTTGGTATGAAGCAAGCTATAGTCATCTTGTAAATCTCAGTCAGGCGGATTCAAATGGTTATGGAGGATTGATAATTAAAAGATGAATAAAACATAAAATAATTGAAGTCAATAATACAAAGAATTGAAGATTCAGAACATACTGCAGAGGAATTATACAGAAAAAGCTGGGCGTTCAAAACGCCCAGTGAAGAAGGACAGACTGGCGTTTAACGCCAGCCAGGGTACCTGGTTGGGCGTTTAACGCCCAAAAAGGGTGCATTTTGGGCGTTAAACGCCAGAATGTATACCATTCTGGGCGTTTAACGCCAGGATGGTGCTAGGGGGAAGATTTTGTTTTCAAATCAATTTTTTTTCAAGTTTTCAAAGTTTTTCCAAATCAAATCTTTTTCAAATCATATCTTTTCAATCAAATGTTTTCAAAATCAATTTCTTTCTTTTTTCAAAGATACTTACTAACAATTAATGATTTGATTGAACATCTCAAATTTGTTGCCTTTTCTGTTGAGAAAGGTTTAATGTTTGAATCATATCTTTTCTTGTTAGGCAAGTCACTAATTTTCAAAATCAAATCTTTTAAAATTGTTTTCAAAACATATCTTTTAAAATTGTTTTCAAATCATATCTTCTCAATCACATCTTTTTAAAACCATAACTTTTCAATCAAATCTTTTTAATCACATCTTTTTCAAAATAGTTTTCAATCAAATCTTTCTAATTTCTAATTTCAAAATCTTTTTCAAAAGTCACTTGATTTCTTTTCCACTTTCAATTTTCGAAAATTATCAACATCTTTTTAATTGAATTTTCGAAAATTCTCTTCCCTCCTTCTCACATCCTTCTATTTATGGAGTACCACTCCTTCTCAATGCACAATTCGAACCTTATCTAATTAAAGTTCGAATTCTTCTTCTCCTTCTTCTTTCTATTTTTCTTTTTCCTCTGACACCTCAAGGAATCTCTATACTGTGACATAGAGGATTCCATATTTTCTTGTTCTCTTCTCTTTCATATGAGCAGGAGCAGAGACAAAGGCATTCTTGTTGAAGCTGATCCTGAACCTGAAAGGACCTTGAAGAGAAAGCTAAGAGAAGCCAAAGCACAACTCTCTTTAGAGGACCTGACCGAATTCTTCAAAGAGGAAGAAGACATGGCAGCCGAAAACAACAACAATGCCAACAATGCAAGGAAGGTGCTGGGTGACTTTACTGCACCTACTCCCGACTTCTATGGGAGAAGCATCTCTATCCCTGCCATTGGAGCAAACAACTTTGAGCTTAAGCCTCAATTAGTTTCTCTAATGCAACAGAATTGCAAGTTCCATGGACTTCCAATGGAAGATCCTCATCAGTTCTTAGCTGAATTCTTGCAAATCTGTGACACAGTCAAGACTAATGGGGTAGACCCTGAGGTCTATAGACTGATGCTATTCCCTTTTGCTGTAAGAGACAGAGCTAGAATATGGTTGGACTCTCAACCTAAAGAAAGCCTGGACTCTTGGGAAAAGCTAGTCAATGCCTTCTTGGCAAAGTTCTTTCCACCACAAAGATGGAGTAAGCTTAGAGTGGAAGTCCAAACCTTCAGACAGAAGGATGGAGAATCCCTCTATGAAGCTTGGGAAAGATACAAACAACTAATCAGAAGATGTCCCTAAGACATACTTTCTGAATGGAGCATCATAGGTATCTTCTATGATGGTCTCTCTGAACTATCCAAGATGTCTTTGGATAGCTCTGCTGGAGGATCTCTTCATCTGAAGAAGACGCCTACAGAGGCTCAAGAGCTAATTGAAATGGTTGCAAATAACCAATTCATGTACACTTCTGAAAGGAATCCTGTGAATAATGGGACTAGTCAGAAGAAAGGAGTTCTTGAGATTGACACTCTGAATGCCATACTGGCTCAGAATAAGATATTGACTCAACAAGTCAATTTGATTTCTCAAAGTCTGTCTGGAATGCAAAATGCACCAAACAGTACTAAGGATGCTTCATCTGAGGAAGAAGCTTATGATCCTGAGAACCCTTCAATGGAAGAGGTGAATTACCTAGGAGAACCCTATGGAAACACCTACAATTCTTCATGGAGAAATCACCCAAATCTCTCATGGAAGAATCAAGAGAGACCTCAACAAGGTTTCAATAACAATGGTGGAAGAAACAGGTTTAACAATAGCAAGCCTTTTCCATCATCTTCTCAGCAACAGACAGAGAGTTCTAAGCAGAATACCTCTGACTTAGCAACAATGGTCTCTGATCTAATCAAAACCACTCAAAGTTTCATGAATGAAACAAGGTCCTCCATCAGAAATTTGGAAGGACAAGTGGGACAGCTGAGCAAGAAAGTTACTGAACTCCCTCCTAGTACTCTCCCAAGCAATACAGAAGAAAATCCAAAAGGAGAGTGCAAAGCCATAAACATGGCCGAATTTGTAGAGGAAAGAGAGGAAGTGGACGCCACTGAGGAAGGCCTCAATGGGCGTGCACTAACCTCCACTGAGTTCCCCAATGAGGAACCATGGGAATCTGAGGCTCAAAATGAGACCATAGAGATTCCATTGGACTTACTTCTGCCTTTCATGAGCTCTGATGAGTATTCTTCCTCTGAAGAGGATGAGTATGTCACTGAAGATCAAGTTGCTAAATATCTTGGAGCAATCATGAAGCTAAATGACAAGTTATTCGGAAATGAGACTTGGGAAGATGAATCTCCCTTGCTCACCAAAGAACTGGATGACTTGTCTAGGCAAAAATTACCTCAAAAGAGACAAGATCCTGGGAAGTTCTCAATACCTTGTACCATAGGCACCATGACCTTCAAGAAGGCCTTGTGTGACTTAGGGTCAAGTGTGAACCTCATGCCTCTCTCTGTAATGGAGAAGTTAGGGATCTTTGAGGTACAAGCTGCAAGAATCTCATTGGAGATGGCAGACAACTCAAGAAAACAAGCTCATGGACTTGTAGAGAATGTTTTGGTAAAAGTTGAAGACCATTACATCCCTACTGATTTCATAGTCCTAGAGACTGGGAAGTGCATGGATGAATCCATCATCCTTGGCAGACCCTTCCTAGCCACAGCAAAGGCTGTGATTGATGTTGATAGAGGTGAACTGATCATTCAAGTGAATGAAGAATTCTTTGTGTTTAAGGCTCAAGGATATCCCTCTGTCACCATGGAGATGAAGCTTGAAGAGCTTCCCTCAAATCAGAGACAAATAGAGCCCCCAAAGTCAAACTCTAAGTTTGGTGTTGGGAGGCCACAACCAAACTCTAAGTTTGGTGTTGAACCCCCACATTCAAACTCTAAGTTTGGTGTTGGGAGGTTCCCACATTGCTCTGATCATTTGTAAGGCTCATTGAGAGCCCTCTGTCAAGCTACTGACATTAAAGAAGCGCTTGTTGGGAGGCAACCCAATGATTATATTTTATATATTTTCTTTTGTTATTTTATGTTATTTTGTAGGTTGATGATCATGAGAAGTCACAAAATTAATTGAAAAAGCAAAAACAAAATGGAAAACAGGAAGAAAAATAGCACACCCTGGAGGAAGATGCTGCTGGCGTTCAAACGCCAGTAAGCCTAGCAGATGGGCGTTTAACGCCCAGTCTGACACCATTCTGGGCGTTTAACGCCAGAAAGGGGCACCAGACTGGCGTTAAACGCCAGAAAAGGGCTAGAACCTGGCGTTAAACGCCAGGAATGGGCACCAGCCCGGCGTTTAACGCCAGAAATGGCTCAAAACGTGAATTTTGATGCCATTTGGTGCAGGGATGACTTTTCCTTGACACCACAGGATCTGTGGACCCCACAGGACCCCACCACCACTCTCTCTCTTCTTCCCCCATTCACCAATCACCTCAATACCTCTTTGGCCGAATACACCACCATCTCCCTCTCCATCATTTCTTCTTCTTCTACTCTCTTCTTTCTTCTTTTGCTCGAGGACGAGCAAACATTTTAAGTTTGGTGTGGTAAAAGCGTTGCTTTTTCGTTTTTCCATAACCATTATGGCATCCAAGGCCGGAGAAACCTCTAAAAAGAGGAAAGGGAAGGCAAAAGCTTCCACCTCCGAGTCATGGGAGATGGACAGATTCATCTCAAGGGTGCATCAAGACCACTTCTATGAAGTTGTGGCCTTGAAGAAGGTGATCCCCGAGGTCCCCTTTTCACTCAAAAAGGGTGAATATCCGGAGATCCGCCATGAGATCCGAAGAAGAGGTTGGGAAGTACTTACCAACCCCATTCAACAAGTCAGAATCTTGATGGTTCAAGAGTTCTATGCCAATGCATGGATCACCAAGAACCATGATCAAAGTGTGAACCCGGATCCAAAGAATTATCTTACTATGGTTCGGGGGAAATACTTGGATTTTAGTCCGGAAAGTGTGAGGGTAGCGTTCAACTTGCCTATGATGCAAGGAAATGAACACCCTTACACAAGAAGGGTCAACTTTGATCAAAGGTTGGACCAAGTCCTCACAGTTATATGTGAAGAGGGCGCACAATGGAAGAGAGATTCAAGAGGCAAGCCGGTCCAATTGAGAAGGCATGACCTCAAGCCCGTGGCTAGAGGATGGTTAGAGTTCATTCAACGCTCAATCATTCCCACTAGCAACCGGTCCGAAGTTACTCTAGACCGGGCCATCATGATTCATAGCATCATGATTGGAGAAGAAGTGGAAGTTCATGAGGTTATAGCCCAAGAACTCTATAAAGTGGCGGACAAGTCTTCCACCTTAGCAAGGCTAGCCTTTCCTCATCTCATTTGTCACCTCTGTTATTCAGTTGGAATTGACATAGAAGGAGATACCCCCATTGATGAGGACAAGCCCATCACCAAGAAAAGGATGGAACACACAAGAGACCCCTCTCATCAAGAGATCCCTGAGATGCCTCAAGGGATGCACTTTCCTCCACAAGACTATTGGGAGCAAGTAAACACCTCCCTAGGAGAATTGAGTTCCAACATGGGACAACTAAGGGTGGAGCATCAAGAACACTCCATTCTCCTCCATGAAATTAGAGAAGATCAAAGAATCATGAGAGAGGAGCAACAAAGACAAGGAAGAGACATTGAGGAGCTCAAGCACTCCATAGGATCTTCAAGAGGAAGGAAGAGCCACCATCACTAAGGTGGACCCGTTCCTTGATTTCCTTGTTCTTTATTCTTCTGTTTTTCGAATTTTATGCTTATGTTTATCCATGTTTATGTCTTGTGATCATTAGTGTCTTAGTGTCTAGGCCTTAAAGTTATGAATGTCCTATGAATCCATCACCTTTCTTGAATAAAAACGTGCTTAATTGAAAAGGAAAGAATCGAATGAATTCTGAATTTTATAATAGTTTAATTATTTTGATGTGGTGGCATTACTTTTGTCTTCTGAATGTATGCTTAAACAGTGCATATGTCTTTTGAATTTGTGGTTCATGAATGTTGGCTCTTGAAAGAATGATGAAAAAGGAGACATGTTACTGAGGATCTGAAAAATCATAAAAATGATTCTTGAAGCAAGAAAAAGCAGTGAATACAAAAAAAAAAAAGAAAGAAAGCAAGCGAAAAAGAAAAAAAAAAAGAGAGAAAAAGAAAGAAAAAGAAAAGAATAAGAGTTGTGATCCAAGGCAAATAAGAGTGTGCTTAAGAACCCTGGACACCTCTAATTGGGGACTCTAGCAAAGCTGAGTCACAATCTGAAAAGGTTCACCCAATTATGTGTCTGTGGCATGTATGTATCCGGTGGTAATACTGGAAGACAGAGTGCTTTGGGTCACGGCCAAGACTCATAAAGTAGCTGTGTTCAAGAATCATCATACTTAACTAGGAGAATCAATAACACTACCCGGATTCTGAGTTCCTAAAGAAGCCAATCATTCTGAATTCCAAAGGATAAAGTGAGATGCCAAAACTATTCAGAGGCAAAAAGCTAAAAGCCCCGCTTATCTAATTAATACTGATCTTCATAGATGTTTTTGGAGTTCATTGCATATTCTCTTCTTTTTATCTTATTTGATTTTCAGTTGCTTGGGGACAAGCAACAATTTAAGTTTGGTGTTGTGATGAGCGGATAATTTATACGCTTTTTGGCATTGTTTTTAGTATGTTTTTGATATCTTTTAGTTAGTTTTTAGTATATTTCTATTAGTTTTTAGTTAAAATTCACTTTTCTGGACTTTACTATGAGTTTGTGTGTTTTTCTGTGATTTCAGGTATTTTCTGGCTGAAATTGAGGGATCTGAGCAAAAATCTGATCCAGAGACTCAAAAGAACTGCAGATGCTGTTGGATTCTGACCTCCCTGCACTCGAAGTGGATTTTCTGGAGCTACAGAAGCCCAATTGGCGCGCTCTCAACGGCGTTGGAAAGTAGACATCCTGGGCTTTCCAGCAATATATGATAGTCCATACTTTGCCCAAGATTTGATGGCCCAAACCGGCGTTCAAAGTCACCTCAAGAAATTCCAGCGTTAAACGCCGGAACTGGCACCTAATTGGGAGTTAAACGCCCAAACTGGCACTAAAGCTGGCGTTTAACTCCAAGGAGAGTCTCTACACGAAAATGCTTCATTGCTCAGCCCAAGCACACACCAAGTGGGCCCGGAAGTGGATTTTTATGTCATTTACTCATCTATGTACACCCTAGGCTACTAGTTATCTATAAGTAGGACCTTTTACTATTGTATTTGTATCGGGACTTTGGTAGCTATCTTCGTTTTATGCTATCTTAGATCATTGGGAGGCTGGCCATTCGGCCATGCCTAGACCTTGTTCTTATGTATTTTCAACGGTGGAGTTTCTACACACCATAGATTAAGGTGTGGAGCTCTGCTGTACCTCGAGTATTAATGCAATTACTATTGTTCTTCTATTCAATTCCGCTTGTTCTTTGTCCAAGATATCACTTGTTCTTCAACTTGATGAATGTGATGATTGACGCCCATCATCATTCTCACCCATGAACAAAGTGACTGACAACCACTCTTGTTCTACAAGCATCTGAGGCTTAGTGAATATCTCTTGGATTTCTGATTGCACGATGCATGGTTGATCGCCTGACAACCGAGTGCTCGCCTGACAAACGAGCCAGCCATTTCGTGAGATCAGAGTCTTCGTGGTATAGGCGAGAACTGATGGCGGCATTCAAGAGAATCCGGAAGGTCTAACCTTGTCTGTGGTATTCTGAGTAGGATTCAATGATTGAATGACTGTGACGTGCTTCAAACTCCTAGTAGGCTAGGGCGTTAGTGACAGACGCAAAAGTATCAATGGATATTATTCCGGCCTGAACGAGAACCGACAGATGATTAGCCTATGCTGTGACAGAGCATCAGGGACGTATTTTCACTGAGAGGATGGGAGGTAGCTGCTGACAACAGTGAAACCCTACATGAGCTTGCCATGGAAAGGAGTAAGAAGGATTGGATGAAGGCAGTAGGAAAGCAGAGAGACGGAAGGGAAGGCATCTTCATACGCTTGTCTGAAGCTCTTACACCAATGATATACATAAGTATCTCTATCTTTATCTTATTGCTTTATTCGTTTATCACTATACCCATTTGAGTCTGCCTGACTGAGATTTACAAGATGACCATAGCTTGCTTCATACCACCAATCTCCGTGGGATCGACCCTTACTCGCGTAAGGTTTATTACTTGGACGACCCAGTGCACTTGCTGGTTAGTTGTGCGAAGTTGTGTTTATGCCATGGTATTGAGCACCAAGTCTTTGGAGCCATTACTAGGGATTGTTTATGTTTTGAAAAGTATTGATCACAATTTCGTGCACCACCTTCCCTTCCGTCTCTCTGCTTTCCTACTGCCTTCATCCAATCCTTCTTACTCCTTTCCATGGCAAGCTCATGTAGGGTTTCACTGTTGTCAGCAGCTACCTCCCATCCTCTCAGTGAAAATACGTCCCTGATGCTCTGTCACAGCATAGGCTAATCATCTGTCGGTTCTCGTTCAGGCCGGAATAGAATCCATTGATACTTTTGCGTCTGTCACTAACGCCCTAGCCTACTAGGAGTTTGAAGTACGTCACAGTCATTCAATCATTGAATCCTACTCAGAATACCACAGACAAGGTTAGACCTTCCGGATTCTCTTGAATGCCGCCATCAGTTCTCGCCTATACCACGAAGACTCTGATCTCACGGAATGGCTGGCTCGTTTGTCAGGCGAGCACTCGGTTGTCAGGCGATCAACCATGCATCGTGCAATCAGAAATCCAAGAGATATTCACTAAGCCTCGAATGCTTGTAGAACAAGAATGGTTGTCAGTCACCTCATTCATAGGTGAGAATGATGATGAGTGTCACGGATCATCACATTCATCAAGTTGAAGAACAAGTGATATCTTGGAACAAGAACAAGCGGAATTGAATAGAAGAACAATAGTAATTGCATTAATACTCGAGGTACAGCAGAGCTCCACACCTTAATCTATGGTGTGTAGAGGCTCCACCGTTGAAAATACATAAGCATAAGATCTAGGCATGGCCGAATGGCCAGCCTCCCAATGATCTAAGAACTAGATGTCCAAAGATGAAAATACAATAGTAAAAGGTCCTATATATAGAGAACTAGTAGCCTAGGGTGTACAGAGATGAGTAAATGACATAAAAATCCACTTCCGGGCCCACTTGGTGTGTGCTTGGGCTGAGCATTGAAGCATTTTCGTGTAGAGACTCTTCTTGGAGTTAAACGCCAGCTTTTATGCCAGTTTGGGCGTTTAACTCCCAATTAGGTGCCAGTTCCGGCGTTTAACGCTGGAATTTCTTGAGGTGACTTTGAACGCCGGTTTGGGCCATCAAATCTTGGGCAAAGTATGGACTATCATATATTGCTGGAAAGCCCAGGATGTCTACTTTCCAACGCCGTTGAGAGCGCGCCAATTGGGCTTCTGTAGCTCCAGAAAATCCACTTCGAGTTCAGGGAGGTCAGAATCCAACAGCATCTGCAGTCCTTTTTAGTCTCTGAATCAGATTTTTGCTCAGGTCCCTCAATTTCAGCCAGAAAATACCTGAAATCATAGAAAAACACACAAACTCATAGTAAAGTCCAGAAAAGTGAATTTTGACTAAAAACTAATAAAAATATCAAGAAAAACTCAACTAAAACTACCAAAAACATACTAAAAACAATGCCAAAAAGCGTACAAATTATCCGCTCATCACAACACCAAACTTAAATTGTTGCTTGTCCTCAAGCAACTGAAAATCAAATAAGATAAAAAGAAGAGAATATACTATAGACTCCAAATTATCAATGAAACTAAGCTCCAAATTAGATGAGCGGGACTAGTAGCTTTTTGCCTCCGAACAATTTTGGCATCTCACTTTATCCTTTGAAATTCAGAATGATTGGCTTCTTTAGGAACTCCGAATCCAGATAGTGTTATTGATTCTCCTAGTTAAGTATGATGATTCTTGAACACAGCTACTTATTGAGTCTTGGCCGTGGCCCAAAGCACTCTGTCTTCCAGTATTACCACCGGATACATACATGCCACAGACACATAATTGGGTGAACCTTTTCAGATTGTGACTCAGCTTTGCTAAAGTCCCCAATTAGAGGTGTCCAGGGTTCTTAAGCACACTCTTATTGCCTTGGATCACAACTTTATTTCTTTCTTTTTCTTTCTTTTTCTCTTTCTCCCTTTTTTTTTCGTTTTTCTCCTTCTTTTTCTCTCTTTTTTTTTGTATTCACTGCTTTTTCTTGCTTCAAGAATCATTTTTATGATTTTTCAGATCCTCAGTAACATGTCTCCTTTTTCATCATTCTTTCAAGAGCCAACAATTTTAACATTCATGAACCACAAATTCAAAAGACATATGCACTGTTTAAGCATTCATTCAGAAAACAACAAGTATTGTCACCACATCAAACTAATTAAGCTAGTTTTAAAGATGAATTTGAAATCCTGTACCTCTTGTTCTTTTGTGATAAAAACAGTTTTCATTTAAAAAAGGTGATGGATTCATATTCATAGCTTTAAGGCATAGACACTAAGACACTAATGATCATAAGACACAAACATGGATAAACATAAAGCACTAAAATTCGAAAAACAGAAAAATAAAGAACAAGGAGATTAAAGAACGGGTCCACCTTAGTGATGGCGGCTCTTTCTTTCTCTTGAAGATCCTATGGAGTGCTTGAGCTCCTCAATGTCTCTTCCTTGTCTTTGTTGCTCCTCTCTCATGATCCTTTGATCTTCTCCAATTTCATGGAGGAGGATGGCATGTTCTTGGTGCTCCACCCTTAGTTGTCCCATGTTGGAACTTAATTTTCCTAGGAAGGTGTTAATTTGCTCCCAGTAGTCTTGTGGAGGAAAGTGCATCCCTTGAGGTATCTCAGGGATTTCTTGATGAGAGGGGTCTCTTGTTTGCTCCATCTTCTTCTTAGTGATGGGCTTGAGGTCATGCCTTCTCAGTTGAACCGGCTTTGGATGCCATAAATGGTTATGGAAAAACAAAAAGCAATGCTTTTACCACACCAAACTTAAAAGGTTTGCTCGTCCTCGAGCAAAAGAAGAAAGAAGAGTAGAAGAAGAAGAAATGGAGGAGAGGGAGATGGTTTTGTGGTTAGGCCAAAGGTGAAGAAGTAGTGGTTTGATTTTGGATGGTGAGGTAAGTGGGGTTTTATGGAGGTGAGTGGTGAAGAGAGAGATGGGATTTGATAGGTGAAGGGTTTGTGGGGATCCTGTGGGGTCCACAGATCCTTAGGTGTCAAGGAAGAGTCATCCCTGCACCAAATGGCATCAAAAATCACGTTTTGAGCCAATTCTGGCGTTAAACGCCGGGCTGGTGCCCATTCCTGGCGTTTAACGCCAGGTTCTTGCCCTTTCCTGGCGTTTAACGCCAGTCTGGTGCCCCTTTCTGGCGTTAAACGCCCAGAAAGGTGCCAGACTGGGCGTTAAACGCCCAACTGCTAGCCTCACTGGCGTTTAAACGCCAGTGAGTTCTTCCTCCAGGGTGTGCTGTTTTTCTTCCTGTTTTTCATTCTGTTTTTGCTTTTTTCATTGATTTTGTGACTTCTTATGATCATCAACCTACAAAAAAGATAAAATAACAAAAGGAAATAGTTAATTATAAAACATTGGGTTGCCTCCCAACAAGCGCTTCTTTAATGTCAGTAGCTTGACAGATGGCTCTCATGGAGCCTCACAAATGATCAGAGCAATGTTGGAACCTCCCAACACCAAACTTAGAGTTTGAATGTGGGGGTTCAACACCAAACTTAGAGTTTGGTTGTGGCCTCCCAACACCAAACTTAGAGTTTGACTGTGGGGGCTCTGTTTGACTCTGATTTGAGAGAAGCTCTTCATGCTTCCTCTCCATGGTGACAGAGGGATATCCTTGAGCCTTAAACACAAAGGATTCTTCATTCACTTGAATGATCAGTTCACCTCCATCAACATCAATCACAGCCTTCGCTGTGGCTAGGAAGGGTCTGCCAAGGATGATGGATTCATCCATGCACTTCCCAGTCTCTAGGACTATGAAATCAGTAGGGATGTAATGGTCTTCAACTTTTACCAGAACATTCTCTACAAGTCCATGAGCTTGTTTTCTTGAGTTGTCTGCCATCTCCAATGAGATTCTTGCAGCTTGTACCTCAAAGATCCCTAGCTTCTCCATTACAGAG
The DNA here is from genome assembly GCF_014773155.1 of Arachis stenosperma. Classification (NCBI taxonomy): domain Eukaryota; kingdom Viridiplantae; phylum Streptophyta; class Magnoliopsida; order Fabales; family Fabaceae; genus Arachis; species Arachis stenosperma. Next base: position 70,640,700 of record NC_080380.1, on the reverse strand, counting down.
AGAGGCATGAGGTTCACACTTGACCCTAAGTCACACAGGGCCTTCTTGAAGGTCATGGTGCCTATGGTACAAGGTATGGAAAACTTCCCAGGATCTTGTCTCTTTTGAGGTAATTTTTGCCTAGACAAGTCATCCAGTTCTTTGGTGAGCAAGGGAGGTTCATCTTCCCAAGTCTCATTTCCAAATAACTTGTCATTTAGCTTCATGATTGCTCCAAGATATTTAGCAACTTGCTCTTCAGTGACATACTCATCCTCTTCAGAGGAAGAATACTCATCAGAGCTCATGAAAGGCAGAAGTAAATCCAATGGAATCTCTATGGTCTCATTTTGAGCCTTAGATTCCCATGGTTCCTCATTGGGGAACTCAGAGGAGGTTGGTGCACGCCCATTGAGGTCTTCCTCAGTGGCGTCCACCTCCTCTCTTTCCTCTCCATATTCGGCCATGGTTATGGCTTTGCACTCTCCTTTTGGATTTTCTTCTGTATTACTTGGGAGAGTACTAGGAGGGAGTTCAGTAATTTTCTTGCTCAGCTGTCCCACTTGTCCTTCCAAATTTCTGATGGAGGACCTTGTTTCATTCATGAAACTTTGAGTGGTTTTGATTAGATCAGAAACCATTGTTGCTAAGTCAGAGGTATTCTGCTTAGAACTCTCTGTCTGTTGCTGAGAAGATGATGGAAAAGGCTTGTCATTGCTAAACCTGTTTCTTCCACCATTATTATTATTGAAACCTTGTTGAGGTCTCTCTTGTTTCTTCCATGAGAAATTTGGGTGATTTCTCCATGAAGAATTATAGGTGTTTCCATAGGGTTCTCCTAGGTAATTCACCTCTTCCATTGAAGGGTTCTCAGGATCATAAGCTTCTTCCTCAGATGAAGCATCCTTAGTACTGCTTGGTGCATTTTGCATTCCAGACAGACTTTGAGAAATCAAATTGACTTGTTGAGTCAATATCTTGTTCTGAGCCAGTATGGCATTCAGAGTATCAATCTCAAGAACTCCTTTCTTCTGATTTGTCCCATTGTTCACAGGATTCCTTTCAGAAGTGTACATGAATTGGTTATTTGCAACCATTTCAATCAGTTCCTGAGCTTCTGTAGGCGTCTTCTTCAGATGAAGAGATCCTCCAGCAGAGCTATCCAGAGTCATCTTAGATAGTTCAGAGAGACCATCATAGAAAATACCTATGATGCTCCATTCAGAAAGCATGTCTGAGGGACATTTTCTGATTAATTGTTTGTATCTTTCCCAGGCTTCATAGAGGGATTCTCCATCCTTCTGTCTGAAGGTTTGGACTTCCACTCTAAGCTTACTCAATTTTTGAGGTGGAAAGAACTTTGCCAAGAAGGCATTGACTAGCTTTTCCCAAGAGTCCAGGCTTTCTTTAGGTTGAGAATCCAACCATGTTCTAGCTCTGTCTCTTACAGCAAAAGGGAATAGCATAAGTCCGTAGACCTCAGGGTCAACCCCATTAGTCTTGACTGTGTCACAGATTTGCAAGAATTCAGCTAAGAACTGATGAGGATCTTCCAATGGAAGTCCATGGAAATTGCAATTTTGTTGCATTAGAGAAACCAATTGAGGCTTAAGCTCAAAGTTGTTTGCTCTAATGGCAGGGATAGAGATGCTTCTCCCATAGAAGTCGGGAGTAGGTGCAGTGAAGTCACCCAGCACCTTCCTTGCATTGTTGGCATTGTTGTTGTTTTCGGCTGCCATGTCTTCTTCCTCTTTGAAGAATTCGGTCAGGTCCTCTAAAGAGAGTTGTGTTTTGGCTTCTCTTAGCTTTCTCTTCAAGGTCCTTTCAGGTTCAGGGTCAGCTTCAACAAGAATGCCTTTGTCTTTGTTCCTGCTCATATGAAAGAGAAGAGAACAAGAAAATATGGAATCCTCTATGTCACAGTATAGAGATTCCTTGAGGTGTCAGAGGAAAAGAAAGGTAGAAAACAGAAGTAGAAAATTCGAACTTGTCCAAGAAGATGGAGTTCAAATTTTGCATTAAGGGATAGTGTTAGTCCATAAATAGAAGGATGTGGGAAGGAGGGAAGAGAATTTTCGAAAATTAAATTAAAAAGTTTGAAAACATTTTGAAAAACTGTTTGATAATTTTCGAAAATTCAAAGTGGAAAAGAAATCAAGTGATTTTTGAAAAAGATTTTGAAATTAGAAATTAAAAAGATTTGATTGAAAACTATTTTGAAAAAGATGTGGTTAAGAAGATATGATTGGTTTTAAAAAGATGTAATTGAAAAGATATGATTTGAAAACAATTTTAAAAGATATGAATTGAAAACAATTTGAAAGGATATGATTTTAAAAATTAATGACTTGCCTAACAAGAAAAGGTATGATTCAAACATAAAACCTTCCTTAACAGAAAAGGCAAAAAATGTTCAATCAAATCATTAATTGTTAGTAAGTATCTTTGAAAAAGGAAAGAAATTGATTTTGAAAACATTTGATTGAAAAGATATGATTTGAAAAAGGTTTGATTTTGAAAAACTTTGAAGACTTGAAAAAAAATTGATTTGAAAAACAAAATCTTCCCCCTAGCACCATCCTGGCGTTAAACGCCCAGAATGGTATACATTCTGGCGTTTAACGCCCAAAATGCTACCTCTTTGGGCGTTAAACGCCCAACCTGGTACCCTGGCTGGCGTTTAAACGCCAGTCTGTCTTCTTCACTGGGCATTTTTGAATGCCCAGCTTTTTCTATATAATTCTTCTGCAGTATGTTCTGAACCTTCAATTCTCTGTATTATTGACTTGAAAAGACACAAATTAAAAATATTTTTGGATTTTTAATAATAAGGAATAATCAAAATGCAAATAAAATCAGATAACAATGCATGCAAGACACCAAACTTAGCAGTTTGTATACTACTGACACTAACAAAATGAGAATGCATATGAGAAACAACAAAACACTCAAGTCAATAGAATTCAAAGATCAAAACAAGAAAATCATCAAGAGCAACTTGAAGATTAATTAAGACACATGCATAAAAACGAAAATGCAAGAAGAACAGAAACATGCAATTGACACCAAACTTAAAATGAGACACTAGGTTCAAACATAAAATATTTTTGGTTTTTATGATTTTGTAATTTTTTTTTAATTTTTTTTTGTGCTTTTTTCGAAAATTAAGTGAAAAGGAAAATAAAGGTATCAAAATTCTTAATGAGAATTCCAGGAATCATGCAATGTTAGTCTAAAGCTTTAGTCTAAAGGAATTAGACATGGCCGGCTAAGCTTCAGCAGGACATTGCATTCAAGAGCTAAATTGATGATGATCAATCAGCTTTGGTGATGATAAGAACATCACCTTGAAACACTAGAATTCATTCTTAAGAACTTTGAAGAAAAATAATACCTAATCTAAGCAACAAGATGAACCGTCAGTTGTCCATACACAAGAACAATCCCCGGCAACGGCGCCAAAAACTTGGTGTGCGAAATTGTGATCACTACAACTTCACACAACTAACCAGCAAGTGCACTGGGTCGTCCAAGTAATACCTTACGCGAGTAAGGGTCGATCCCACGGAGATTGTTGGTATGAAGCAAGCTATGGTCATCTTGTAAATCTCAGTCAGGCAGACTCAAATGGGTATGGTGATGAACGAATAAAACATAAAGATAAAGATAGAGATACTTATGTATATCATTGGTGTAAGAGCTTCAGACAAGTGTATGAAGATGCCTTCCCTTCCGTCTCTCTGCTTTCCTACTGCCTTCATCCAATCCTTCTTACTCCTTTCCATGGCAAGCTCATGTAGGGTTTCACTGTTGTCAGCAGCTACCTCCCATCCTCTCAGTGAAAATACGTCCCTGATGCTCTGTCACAGCATAGGCTAATCATCTGTCGGTTCTCGTTCAGGCCGGAATAGAATCCATTGATTCTTTTGCGTCTGTCACTAACGCCCTAGCCTGCTAGGAGTTTGAAGTACGTCACAGTCATTCAATCATTGAATCCTACTCAGAATACCACAGACAAGGTTAGACCTTCCGGATTCTCTTGAATGCCGCCATCAGTTCTCGCCTATACCACGAAGACTCTGATCTCACGGAATGGCTGGCTCGTTTGTCAGGCGAGCACTCGGTTGTCAGGCGATCAACCATGCATCGTGCAATCAGAAATCCAAGAGATATTCACTAAGCCTCGAATGCTTGTAGAACAAGAATGGTTGTCAGTCACCTCATTCATAGGTGAGAATGATGATGAGTGTCACGGATCATCACATTCATCAAGTTGAAGAACAAGTGATATCTTGGAACAAGAACAAGCGGAATTGAATAGAAGAACAATAGTAATTGCATTAATACTCGAGGTACAGCAGAGCTCCACACCTTAATCTATGGTGTGTAGAGGCTCCACCGTTGAAAATACATAAGCATAAGATCTAGGCATGGCCGAATGGCCAGCCTCCCAATGATCTAAGAACTAGATGTCCAAAGATGAAAATACAATAGTAAAAGGTCCTATATATAGAGAACTAGTAGCCTAGGGTGTACAGAGATGAGTAAATGACATAAAAATCCACTTCCGGGCCCACTTGGTGTGTGCTTGGGCTGAGCATTGAAGCATTTTCGTGTAGAGACTCTTCTTGGAGTTAAACGCCAGCTTTTATGCCAGTTTGGGCGTTTAACTCCCAATTAGGTGCCAGTTCCGGCGTTTAACGCTGGAATTTCTTGAGGTGACTTTGAACGCCGGTTTGGGCCATCAAATCTTGGGCAAAGTATGGACTATCATATATTGCTAGAAAGCCCAGGATGTCTACTTTCCAACGCCGTTGAGAGCGCGCCAAATGGGCTTCTGTAGCTCCAGAAAATCCACTTCGAGTGCAGGGAGGTCAGAATCCAACAGCATCTGCAGTCCTTTTTAGTCTCTGAATCAGATTTTTGCTCAGGTCCCTCAATTTCAGCCATAAAATACCTGAAATCACAGAAAAACACACAAACTCATAGTAAAGTCCAGAAAAGTGAATTTTAACTAAAAACTAATAAAAATATCAAGAAAAACTCAACTAAAACTACCAAAAACATACTAAAAACAATGCCAAAAAGCGTACAAATTATCCGCTCATCAGGGTTCAACACCAAACTTAGAAGTTGGTTGTGCCCTCCCAACACCAAACTTAGAGTTTGACCGTGGAGGCTCTGTATGACTCTGTTTAGAGGGAAGCTCTTCATGCTTCCTCTCCATGGTTACAGAGGGGTATCCTTGAGCCTTAAACACAAAGGATTCTTCATTCACTTGAATGATCAATTCTCCTCTAGTGAGATTCTTGCAGCTTGCACCTCAAAGATCCCTAGCTTCTCTATTACAGAGAGAGGCATGAGGTTTATGCTTGACCCTAGGTCACACGGAGCCTTCTCAAAGGTCATGGTGCCTATGGTACAAGGTATTGAGAACTTCCCAGGGTCCTATCTCTTTCGAGGTAATCTCTGCCTAGTCAAGTCATCCAGTTCTTTGGTGAGCAAAGGGGGTTCATCCTCCCAAGTCTCATTACCAAATAACTTGTCATTTAGCTTTATGATTGCTCCAAGGTACTTAGCAACTTGCTCTTCAGTGACATCTTCATCCTCTTTAGAGGAAGAATACTCATCAGAGCTCATGAATGGCAGAAGTAATTCCAATGGAATCTCTATGGTCTCAGTGTGAGCCTCAGATTCCCATGGTTCCTCATTAGGAAACTCATTGGAGGCCAGTGGACGTCCATTGAGGTCTTCCTCAGTGGCGATCACTGCCTCTTCCTCCTCTCCAAATTCGGCCATGTTGATGGCCTTACACTCTTCTTTTGGATTCTCTTCTGTATTGCTTGGAAGAGTAAGGAGGGAGTTCAGTAACTTTCTTACTCAGCTGACCCACTTGTGCCTCCAAGTTTCTAATGGAGGATCTTGTTTCAGTCATGAAACTTTGAGTGGTTTTGATTAGATCAGAGACCATGGTTGCTAAGTCAGAGTGGCTCTGCTTAGAATTCTCTGTCTGTTGCTGAGAAGATGATGGAAAAGGCTTGCCATTGCCAAACCTGTTTCTTCCACCATTATTGTTGTTGAAACCTTGTTGAGGTCTCTGTTGATCCTTCCATGAGAGATTTGGATGATTTCTCCATGAAGGATTATAGGTGTTTCCATAGGGTTCTCCCATGTAATTCACCTCTTCCATTGAAGGGTTCTCAGGATCATAAGCTTCTTCTTCAGATGAAGCGTCCTTAGTACTGCCTGGTGCAGCTTGCATTCCAGACAGACTTTGAGAAATCATATTGACTTGCTGAGTCAATATTTTGTTCTGAGCCACTATGGCATTCAGAGTATCAATCTCAAGAACTCCTTTCTTCTGATTCGTCCCATTGTTCACAGGATTCCTTTCAGAAGTGTACATGAATTGGTTATTTGCAACCATTTCAATGAGTTCTTGAGCTTCTGTAGGCGTCTTCTTCAGATGAAGAGATCCTCCAACAGAGCTATCCAATGACATCTTGGACAGTTCAGACAGACCATCATAGAAGATACCTATGATGCTCCATTTAGAAAGCATGTCAGAAGGACACTTTCTGATTAATTGTTTGTATCTTTCCCAAGCTTCATAGAGGGATTCACCTTCCTTCTGTCTGAAGGTTTGAACTTCCACTCTAAGCTTACTCAATTTTTGAGGTGGAAAGAACTTTGCCAAGAAGGCATTGACTAGCTTTTTCCAAGAGTTCAGGCTTTCTTTAGGTTGTGAGTCCAACCATATCCTAGCTCTGTCTCTTACAGAAAAAGGGAATAGCATAAGTCTGTAGACCTCAGGGTCAACCCCATTGGTCTTGACAGTGTCACAGATTTGTAAGAATTCAGCTAAAAACTGATGAGGATCTTCCAATGGAAGTCCATGGAACTTGCAATTCTGTTGCATTAGAGAAACTAATTGAGGCTTAAGCTCAAAGTTGTTTGCTCCAATGGCAGGGATAGAGATGCTTCTCCCATAGAAGTCGGGAGTAGGTGCAGTAAAGTCACCCAGCACCTTCCTTGCATTGTTGGCATTGTTGTTGTTTTTGGCTGACATGTCTTCTTCTTGTTTGAAGATTTCTGTTAGGTCCTCTACAGAGAGTAGTGCTTTAGCTTCTCTTAACTTTCGCTTCAAGGTCCTTTCAGGTTCAGGGTCAGCCTCAACAAGAATGCTTTTGTCTTTGCTCCTGCTCATATGAAAGAGAAGAGAACAAGAAAATATGGAATCCTCTATGTCACAGTATAGAGATTCCTTGAGGTGTCAGAGGAAAAGAAGAATAGAAGGAGGAGGTAGAAGAATTCAAACTTATCAAGAGGGATAGAGTTTGAATTGTGCATTGAGGAGGAGTGTTAGTCCATAAATAGAAGGATATGAGAAGAGGGGAAGAATTTTTGAAATTAAAGTAAAAGATTTTGAAGAAATTTTGAAAAACTGAAGAATGATTTTCGAAAATTAAAGTTGAGAAAGAAATAAAGTGATTTTTGAAAAAGATTTTGAAATTAGAAATCAAAAAGATCTGATTGAAAATTATTTTGAAAAAGATGTGATTAAGAAGATATGATTGAAAAAATATGATTGAAAAATAGTTTAAAATGATTTGATTTTTAAAATTAATGACTTAGCTAACAAGAAATTTTAAAAGATATGATTCAGACATTAAACCTTTCTCAACAGAAAAGGTAACATACTTGAAATGTTTGAATCAAATCATTAATTGTTAGCAAGTATTTTTGAAAAATGGAAAGAAATTGATTTTGAAAATATATGATTGAAAAGATATGATTTGAAAAAGATTTGATTTTGAAAAATTATGAAAACTTGAAAAAAATTTGAATTAAAAACAAAATCTTCCCTCTTGTGCCATCCTGGCGTTAAACGCCCAGAAATTTTAAACGCCAGTTTTCCTTCCTTACTGGGCGTTTTGAATGCCCAACTTTTTCTGTGTAATTCCTCTGCTGTATGTTCTGAATCTTCAATTCTCTGTATTATTGACTTGAAAAGACACAAATTAAAAATTTTTTTGAATTTTTAATGATGAGGAATAATCAAAATGAAACTAAGATCAAATAAACAATGCATGCAAGACACCAAACTTAGAAGTTTGTATACTATTGACACTAACAAATTGAGAATGCATATGAGAAACAACAAAACACTCAAGACAAGAGAATTTAAAGATCAGAACAAGGAAATCATCAAGAACAACTTGAAGATCAATGAAGAACACAATGCATGCAATTTTTTTGAAAATTAGATGAATGCAATTGACACCAAACTTAAAGTTAGACACTAGACTCAAACAAGAAACATAAAACATTTTTTGATTTTAAGATTTTATAAAATTTTTTTGTATTTTTGAAAAATTTTCGAAAAGTAAAAAGCTTAAACATAAAATAAAATTACCTAATCTAAGCAACAAGATGAACCGTCAGTTGTCCAAACTCAAACAATCCCCGGCAACGGCGCCAAAAACTTGGTGCACGAAATTGTGATCATCAATGGCGCCATCAACATGGTACGCTCAATTGCAATCTCAACTTTTTATCACAACTTCGCACAACTAACCAGCAAGTGCACTGGGTCGTCCAAGTAATAAACCTTACGCGAGTAAGGGTCGATCCCATGGAGATTGTTGGTATGAAGCAAGCTATGGTCATCTTGTAAATCTCAGTCAGGCGGATTCAAATGGTTATGGAGGATTGATAATTAAAAGATGAATAAAACATAAAATAAAGATAGAGATACTTATGTAATTCATTGGTGAGAATTTCAGATAAGCGTATGGAGATGCTTTGTCCCTTCCGTCTCTCTGCTTTCCTACTGTCTTCATCCAATCCTTCACACTCCTTTCCATGGCAAGCTGTATGTTGGGCATCACCGTTTTCAATGGCTACAGTCCCGTCCTCTCAGTGAAAATATTCAACGCGCTCTGTCACAGCACGGCTATTCATCTGTCGGTTCTCGATCATGTCGGAATAGAATCCAATAATTCTTTTGCGTCTGTCACTAACGCCCCACAATCGCGAGTTTGAAGCTCGTCACAGTCATTCAATCCCTGAATCCTACTCAGAATACCATAGACAAGGTTTAGACCTTCCGGATTCTCAAGAATGGCCGCCAATGGATTCTAGCTTATACCACGAAGATTCTGATTAAGGAATTCAAGAGATAAACATTCAAGCCTTATTTGCATGTAGAACGGAGGTGGTTGTCAGGCACGCGTTCACAAGTGAGAATGATGATGAGCGTCACATAATCATCACATTCATCATGTTCTTGGGTGCGAATGAATATCTTAGAACAAGAACAAGCTGAATTGAATAGAAGAACAATAGTAATTGCATTAATACTCGAGGTACAGCAGAGCTCCATACCTTAATCTATGGTGTGTAGAAACTCCACCGTTGAAAATACATAAGTGATAATAGTGATCATTGGCTTCGGCCCCAGAAAGGGAACCAGAAGAACCAAGATGAAAATACAATAGCAAAAGGTCTTATTTATAGAGAACTAGTAGCTTAGGGTTTACAGAAATGAATAAATGACATAAAAATCCACTTCCGGGCCCACTTGGTGTGTGCTTGGGCTGAGCATTGAAGCTTCCATGTGTAGAGACTTTTCTTGGAGTTAAACGCCAGCTTTTGTGCCAGTTTGGGCGTTTAACTTCCACTTTTGTGCCAGTTCCGGCGTTTAACGCCGGGAATTCTGAAGCTGACTTGGAATGCCTGTTTGGGCCATCAAATCTCGGGCAAAGTATGGACTATTATATGTTGCTGGAAAGTCCAGGATGTCTACTTTCCAACGCAATTAAGAGCGCGCCAATTGGGCTTCTGTAGCTCCAGAAAATCTACTTCGAATGCAGGAAGGTCAGAATCCAACAACATCTACAGTCCTTTTTCAGCCTCTGAATAGATTTTTGCTCAGGTCCCTCAATTTCAGCCAAAAAATACCTGAAATCACAGAAAAACACACAAACTCATAGTAAAGTCCAGAAAAGTGAATTTTAAATAAAAACTAATAAAAATATAATAAAAACTAACTAAAACATACTAAAAACATACTAAAAACAATGCCAAAAAGCGTATAAATTATCCGCTCATCAGAGTTGATGACCAAAAAGAGAAGCTGGAAGAACAATGAGACTGTAGTACTCACCGAAGAATGCAGCGCCATCATCCAGCACAAATTGCCCCAGAAATTGAAGAATACCGGGAGCTTCCAAATCCCTTGTATCATATGGGAAATCACAGTAGAGAGGGCTTTATGTGATCTAGGAGCTAGCATAAATCTTATGTCCTTAACAATGATGAGGAAAATGAAGATTGAGAAGGCCAAACCAATAAGAATGGCCCTGCAACTAGCAGATCGATCATTCAAGTTTCCTCACAGAATAGTGGAAGACTTGTTGGTAAAGGTGGGGGACTTCATCTTTCCAGTAGACTTCATAGTATTGGACATGGAGGAAGGAGCTAAGACCTCCATCATCTTGGGAAGGCCATTCTTAGCGACTGCTGGAGCCATCATTGATGTCCAAAAGGGTTTAGACTATATGAGGAGAAAATGATATTCAATGTGTTCAAGGCCATGAGTTACCCACAAGACTCATTGGGAGAATGTATGAGGTTGGACTCGGTGGATGCTGTGGTGCAAGAAACTCTTGAAGAAGAACTTGAGGAATTAACAGAAGAAGAGGAATTAGCATCAGGCAAAGAGGCTGCAACAGCTGAAATGCATGTTCAAGGCACATTAGAAGGGAAGGATGAAAGAAAAGAAGCACCCAAACTTGAGCTAAAGGCACTGCCACCCACTCTCAAGTATGCATACTTAGGAGAGAATAAAAGCTATCCAGTGATTATAAATTCAGCCCTCAGCCAAGAACAAGAGGAAAAGTTGCTTCAAGTTTTACAAAAGCATAAGGATGCCATTGGATGGACACTTACTGACTTGAAGGGAATTAGTTCGGCCATATGCATGCATAAGATACTATTGGAAGATGATGCCAAACCCTCCATTCAGCCCCAAAGGAGGTTGAATCCAGTTATGAAGGAAGTAGTGCAGAAAGAAGTCATGAAGCTGTGGCAGGGAGGAGTAATCTACCTAATTTCAGATAGCCCATAGGTCAGTCCAGTCCAAGTGGTCCCCAAGAAAGGAGGAATCACTGTGGTACCCAACGAAAGAAATAAGCTAATCCCTACAAGAACTATCACAGGATGGAAGATTTGTATTGATTACAGAAAGCTCAATGAAGCCACAAGAAAAGATCATTTCCCACTTCCCTTCATGGATCAGATGCTAGAAAGACTTGCAGAACATGCATATTATTGTTTTCTAGATGGTTATTCAGGATACAACCAAATAGTGGTTGATCCAAGAGACAAAGAGAAAACATCATTCACTTGCCCATATGGAGTGTTCGCCTACAGGCGTATGCCATTTGGGCTATGTAATGCACCTGCAACTTTTCAACGCTGCATGCTTTCCATCTTCTCGGATATGATAGAGAAGTTCATTGAAGTTTTCATGGATGACTTTTCAGCATTCGGAGACTCCTTTCCCAATTGCCTAAACCATCTTGCCTTGGTATTAAAAAGATGTCAAGAGACCAACTTGGTCTTGAATTGGGAAAAATGCCACTTCATGGTGACAGATGGAATAGTCCTTGGCCATAAAATTTCTAACCAAGGCATTGAGGTAGACAGAGCTAAGGTAGAGCTAATTGAAAAATTACCTCCACCAAGTGATGTCAAGACAATTAGGAGCTTTTTGGGGGCATGTTGGCTTCTATAGAAGGTTTATTAAAGATTTTTCAAAGATAGCCAAGCCCTTAAGCAATCTCCTTATGTCTGATACACCATTTATCTTCGATGAGAAGTGCATGCTTGCATTTGAGAACTTGAAAAAAAGGTTATCCTCAGCTCCTATCATCACCCCACCTGATTAGAATCTACCATTCGAACTAATGTGTGATGCATCTGATTTTGCAGTTGGGGCAGTGTTAGGACAGAGAAAAGAAAATTTGGTACATGTCATATACTATGCCAGCAAGGTCCTTAATGACACTCAACGAAACTATACCACTACCGAAAAGGAGTTGCTGGCAATAGTTTTTGCATTTGACAAATTTAGATCATACCTCATTGGCTCTAAAGTTATTGTTTTCACTGATCATACAACACTCAAATATTTATTTGCCAAACAGGAGTCAAAACTAAGACTAATCAGATGGATCTTATTGTTGCAGGAATTCAACATTGAGATTAGAGACAAAAAAGGTGTGGAGAACAAGGTAGCAGATCATCTATCCAGAATCCCTTGTGAGAAAGATGCTACACATGATACAAGTGTATTAAGTTCTTCCTAGATGAGCAATTAATGTTGGTTCACAAAGCACCCTGGTTTGCAGATATTGCCAATTTTAAAGCAGCCGGTGACCTACCCCCTGGGATCAACAAACATCAAAGAAGAAAACTCATTAATGATGCTAAATATTTCATTTGGGATGAACCCTATCTCTTCAAGAAATGCTCAGATGGAATCCTTAGGAGGTGCATTTCAGAAGAAGAAGGACGAGAGGTCCTGTGGAGTTGTCATAGTGCTAGCTCTGGAGGTCATTTTGGAGGAGAAAAAACCGTAGCAAAAGTATTCCAATGTGGGTTCTTCTGGCCCACTATCTTCAAGGATGCTAAGGAACTGGTGAGGAGCTGCAATGAGTGCCAAAGGGCTGGAAATCTGCTCAAGAAAAATGAGATGCCATAGCAATACATTCTAGAACTTGAACTGTTCGATGTATGAGGGATCGACTTCATGGGACCATTCCCAACCTCATATTCGAACAAGTATATCTTGGTGGCAGTGGACTATGTATCTAAATAGGTGGAGGCCATGGCAACCCCAACAAATGACAACAAGGTAGTCATAAACTTTCTTAGAAAAAATATCTTCACCAGATTTGGAGTCCCACGAGCCCTCATCAGTGATGGAGGAAGTCATTTCTGCAATAGACCATTGGAGACCCTACTCCTAAGATATGGGGTGAAACATAAGGTTGCCACACCTTATCATCCCCAAACAAGTGGGCAAACCGAGATATCCAATAGAGAGTTAAAAAGGATCTTGGAAAAGATTGTGGGAATATCAAGAAAGGACTGGGCGAAGAAGCTAGATGATGCTCTTTAGACATATAGGATAGCCTTCAAAACACCAATTGGCATGTCCCCATATCAACTGGTGTACGAAAAGGCCTGTCACTTACCATTAGAGCTGGAGCACAAAGCCTTTTGGGCTCTTAAGATACTAAACCTGGACAGCACCGCCGCTAGTGAAAAGAGGATCTTGCAGCTGCAAGAACTGGAAGAGTTTAGGTCTCAAGCCTATGAAAACACCAAGATCTATAAGGAAAAAGCAAAAAAAAAGACATGATCTCAACCTGGCACCAAGAAGTTTCGAAGAAGGACAACATGTGCTTCTCTACAACTCCAAACTGAGACTATTTCCTGGGAAACTCAAATCAAGATGGTTGGGGTCCTTTCTAGTTATGAAAGTCTCACCTTATGGACACATAGAAATCATGAAAGAAAGCTCAAAGAGGACATTCACTGTGAATGGGCAAAGACTCAAGCATTACTTGGGCAGCATGGGGGAAGCCCCCAAACAGAAGTATCACCTCAACTAGAGAAGCAATCATCGAGCTAGCGACGCTAAAAAAGCGCTTTGTTGGGAGGACCTGAGGTAATTCTCTTTTCATAATAGTCTCAATAAAAACTCCAAGTTGAGTTCTTGTATTGTGAGGAGCTAAGTTTGGTGTTGCACATCAAAACATTTCAAGGGTGAATGTGGAGCCCTATGTTTGGTGTTCCACCAAAAACTCCAGCTAAAGAGTGCATTGCAACCCTTCAGTGATAAAGCATTGCTCTAACAACCAGAGAACTCACTTGACAGAGGTTTAATATCTAATGCATAGTTTACCTTTTTTTTAGCTCATAGTTGTTTTCTTAATAAAAGTACATGAGGTTTTTGCATGTATTTAATTTGCTGAAGTAAGCAAGGAACTAAGTTTGGTGTTCACACACCAAATTAAGTTCAGAAATTCACAAGCATACATGCATGCTAACTATTTTCCAAGTGCTTGGGAAACAAGCAACTTCCAATAGTGTTACAGGAATTCAATCAATCTCAGGGAATAATCATACCTCATCATCCAAGGAAACATAAATGGATGCAAAATGCTAGGATGATAATGCCAAGGAAGACATCATGAGGTTGTATTGAATTGTCTCAGAGTTGCAGTACTTTAACTGAAAAATGATTGAATATTATCCTAGAAACCTGTATATTCTGCTTGTTCCTCTTTATTCACATCGAAGTATACTAGCCTAATGTCCCTTTTGCATTTTCACCTTGCTTACTTGTATGCTTGTCTTTTAAGTCAATCAAAAAGAAGATGTTATGAAAAGAACAAGAGTGGAGTTATCCTGTGAAGTAAATCCTGAATGTTTGTGGTAGGGTGATTGATTAGCTAAGTTGGTTCACCAACAAGGTAGGAAGGCAACTATTTACCCTGACTCATATGCTTGAAACACACCCTATGAGACTAACTAATTAATAAGATCCTAATAAGAAAAGAGAAAAAGCAATAAAAGTCAAAAAGGAAAGAAAAACAATAAGAAATAATGCTAGGCACCAAGAGTTTGAAGATTGAGGCATGTGTCTATGGTGTTCATGTGCAAAGGATATGCTTGGATGAATAAGCTCTTTGGGGTGCCTTATTACTTGGTAACTTGGATTAACTAATCTAGGATTATCAGCTGAAAATTCACTATCAAGAGTAACCTTTGCTACAGAACACTTAGCAACCCAAAGAGGTGTTGTACACCAAGGTCTCAAGAAAGAAAAATAACAAACCATATGCCTGTGGTGTGTATGTATGGGGGAAAGAGACTTGAGGGAGTAAGTCCTTAGCAGTCCCTTAACACCTAGCACCTTGAACCAACTGGTTCAGGAGTGTTGGCTGAAAGCTTATCTTAAAGAGTCGCCCTCTTACAGAGCACTTAGCCTAAAAAGGAATGCAATAAACCCTGGAAGGGAAGGAAGGATCAATAATTAAGAAGTCTCAAAGGATGCAATCAAGCAAGCATTCAAGGGCATGATAAAGGTCTGGAAGCCAGTGAAGGAATGAACCTAAGTTGCTATGCATGAAACCCCATAAACCAGGGATTTAACATCTATTATAATTGTTTGTTCATCTTGTTCTTTCATTCATTCTTCCTATGTTTCAGTACTTGCTTAGGGACAAGTAAGCTTTAAGTTTAGTGTTGTAATGCCAGGGCATCTAGGCCAGTTTTACTGACCTTTTCTTTACTGTTTTAGGGTAGTTTCATGCATTTTCTTAGGAAATAAGCAAGTTTTGGATGAAATTTCATTTACACCTTGATTCAAGCAACTATTGTGAATTTTACATGATTTCATAAGGATTATGCAAGGATTGAATGACAAATTGATGATGCATAATCTCATGACTTGGGCTAGAGCTTTGATACACTTTATTTGCTTGATTTCAGGACAAAGGAAGCAAGAAGAAGCCACGTTAGCTGTCACGTTAACCTAATTAACATGACCACTAACGTGGAATAGGGACAAGCTTGTAGCGTTAATGGAAAAGATGACCACCAATAATGCTTGCGAAGCCATCATAAGCCCACGTTAACTATATTAACGTGGTAGTTAACGTAGAGAAAAAGG
The DNA here is from genome assembly GCF_014773155.1 of Arachis stenosperma. NCBI lineage: Eukaryota > Viridiplantae > Streptophyta > Magnoliopsida > Fabales > Fabaceae > Arachis > Arachis stenosperma. Next base: position 70,624,970 of record NC_080380.1, on the reverse strand, counting down.
AATCTCCAGCGTTAGTGGTAAAAGTGAACACCACTAACGCTCCAAATTGGCAATTGGCCACGTTAAGAGTCACGTTAACTTAGTTAACGTGAACTCTAATGTGGAAGGGGAAGACAATGCCAACGTTAGTGACACTCATCTTTGTCACTAACATTGGATCAAGCCAACATTGCCCACGTTAGTGGTCACGTTAAGACCACTAACGTGAAAGCTAACGTGGAGCTAAGCATGATAAACCAACATTAGTGACACTCACCTTTGTCACTAACGTTGGAGATGGCATTCACTACCACGTTAGTGGCCACATTAACCTAGTTAACGTGAACTCTAACGTGGAGAGGAGAGGAGTTTGGAGCATTAGTGACAAAGGTAAGTGTCACTAACGCTCTCGAAGCTTACGCATGCCCACGTTAAGAGCCACGTTAACCTAGTTAACGTGAACTCTAACGTGGGAAAAGGGGGTACATTGCAACATTATTGGAAAAGGTGATTCCCAATAACGTTTGCGAAAGATCATGAGGCAACGTTAGTAGTCACATTAGTGCCACTAACGTTGAAGTTAACGTGGACCATTTTGGGGTTGAAACGTCAATGAGAAAGGTGATTGCCACTAACGTTCTCGAACCCACATTTTCACTTAGTGTTAACGCCACGAACGTCCTAACTAACGCCCATGCCTAACTCACACTTTTCTGCAAGCTGAGCCCACCGAAGAGTGTACTTGCTTCAACTTAAGATCTAAGGCCCACATCCAAGACTTGAAGAACTCACTAGAAGGTCAAGAAGAGTAGTATATATAGGAGTAGTTTTGAACTATAGAGGAGCTTGGCACTTTGGGAACTACCCTCTGTATATTTACTTTTCTGCACTTTTTAGCTAAGCATGTATTCTTTTTTGCCATTTTCCATTTCCAGAGCCATGAACAACTAAACCCCTTTCATTGGGTTAGGGAGCTCTGTTGTAATTTGATGGATCAATTATAGTTTTCATTCTTCTTCCTCTTTCTTTTCTCTTGATTTGCTAGAAAGCTTTCAATCTTAATTCAATTGGTTAGTTGTCTTGGAAAAGAAACTCTCCATAATTGGATCTCCTCTGAGCCTTGGAAAAGGGATGAGGAGATCATGCTAGAAATGTTTTTTCATGTTGGACCAAATTGGGGTCTGGGCGGATATAGTGACATGTAATCCTCCCAACACTTTGATTTGGAAATACATGTGGTATAATCAGTGATCACACTTCATCTCTTTCCATGAGCAATTAAATCAAGGAATTGGGCAATTGTTCAAGCTTAGAGAGATTAGATTGCCAAGGAATTGGGGTCCAATCACTTAAGATTGCCAAGGAGATCAATGAATGCATTGATTGAGGAAGAGATGAGAATGAACTTGATCTGGAGAATTCAACATCTCCTAAGCCTAATGAATTCCCCATTTCTGATCTTACCCATTCTCTTTACTTTCTGCCATTTATTTCCATGTTCATCTCCCCAAATCCCCATTTAAGATTCTGTACTTTATTTTCTACCATTTACTTTCTCGCCATTTAATTTCATGCAATACCAACTACCTTCTGTTTAGCTCAACTAGCATACTCTTCCAACTAAAATTGCTTGACCAATCAATCCCTGTGGGATTCGACCTCACTCTATTGTGAGTTTTTACTTGACGATAATTCGGTATACTTACCGAAGGAAAATTTGTTGAGAGACAAGTTTTTTGCATCACCTTACTGGCATTTAACGCCAGCCAGACACCCTTTTCTGGCATTAAACGCCAGTCTGGCAGCCAACTCTGGCGTTTAATGCCCAGAATGCTTCCAGCTTGGTGTTAAACGCTCATTCTGCTATCCTTACCTGTTCTCCAGGGTGTGCTATTTTTTATGCTATTTTGATTCAGCTTTAATTCTGCAGCTGTTTTTGTGACTCCACATGATCATCAATCTAAAGAAAATATAAATTAACAATGGAAAATAAAATGAAAAAGTAATTAACATAGATAAATAAGATTGGGTTGCCTCCTAATAAGCACTTCTTTAATGTCAATAGCTTGACAGGAAGCTCTTACAGAGCTTCACAGGTGCTCAGAGCATGATTGTGGCCTCCCAGCATGAAACTTAGAGTTTGAATGTGGGGGCTCTGCTTGACTCTGTAGTCCTCATTCAATTGAAGGACTAACTCTCCTCTGTCCACATCAATTACAGCCCTTGCTGTGGCTAGGAAGGATCTTCCAAGGATGATAGATTCATCCTCATCCTTTCCAGTGTCTAGGATTATGAAGTCAGCAGGGATGTAAAGGCCTTCAATCTTCACTAAGACATCCTCTACAAGTCCATAAGCCTGTTTCATTGTTTTGTCTGCCATCTCTAGTGAGATTCTTGTAGCTTGTACCTCAAAGATCCTTAGTTTCTCTATTACAGAGAGTGGCATGAGATTTATACCTGACCCAGGTCACACAGAGCCCTCTCAAAGGTCATGGTGCCAATGGTACAAGGTATTAAGAACCTTCTAGGATTCGGTTTCTTCTGAGGTCATTTCTGCTGAACGAAGGCATTCAGTTCATTAATGAGCAATGGAGGTTCATCCTCCCAAGTCTCATTACCAAATAACTTGGCATACAGCTTCATGATTGCTTCTAGATATTGAGCAACTTGCTCTTCAACAATATCTTCATCCTCTTCAGAGGAAGAATACTCATCAGAGCTCATGAATGGCAATAGTAAGTTCAGTAGAATCTCTATGGTCTCTGTATGAGCCTCAGATTCCTTTGGTTCTTTATTAGGGAACTCCTTAGTGGTTAGTGGACGTCCATTGAGGTCTTTCTCACTGGAAATCACTGCCTCTTCCTCCTCTATAGGTTCGAACACTTTGGATATATTGATGGCCTTGCATTCTCTCTTTGGATTCTCTTATGTATTGCTTGAGAGAGTACTGTGAGGGATTTCAGTAACTCTTTTACTCAGCTGACCCACTTGTGTCTCCAAATTTCTGATGGAGGACCTTGTTTCAGTTATGAAAATGAGAGTGGTCTTAGATAGATCAGAGACTATGGTTGCTAAGTCGTCAGAAAGGCTCTGCTCAGAATTCTCTGTCTGTTGCTGAGAAGATGATGGAAAAGGCTTGCCATTGCCAAACCTATTTCTCCCACCATTATTATTATTGAAGCCTTGTTGAGGCATCTGTTGATCCTTCTAGGAGAAATTTAGATGATTTCTCCATGAAGGATTATAAGTGTTTCCATAGGATTCTCCCATGTAATTCACCTCTTCCATTGTAAGATTCTCAAGGTCATAAGATTCTCCTTTAGAGGAGGCTTCTTTAGTACTGCTGCCGGATGCAGCTTGCAATCCATTCAGATTCTGAGAAATCATATTGACTTGCTGGGTCAATATTTTGTTCTGAACCAATATGGCATTCAAAGTATCAATCTCAAGAAATCCTTTCTTCTGAGTCATCCCATTATTCACAGGATTTCTTTTAGAAGTGTACATGAACTGGTTATTTACAACCATCTCAATGAGTTCCTGGGCTTCTGTAGGGTTTTTCTTCAGATAAAGAGATCCACCAGCAGAGTAGTCCAATGACATCTTGGACAATTCAGACAGACTATCATAAAATATACATAAGATGCTTCATTTTGAAAGCATGTCAGAAGGACACCTTCTGATCAATTACTTGTATCTTTCCCAAGCTTCATATAGGGATTCACCTTCCTTCTGTCTAAAGGTTTGGACTTCAACTCTAAGCTTGCTCCCAAGAGTTCAAGCTTTCGCTAGGTTGTGAGTCCAACCATATCCTAGCTCTGTCTCTTACGGCAAAGGGGAAAAGCATAAGTCTATAGACCTCGGGATCAACCCCATTGGTCTTAACAGTGTCACAGATTTGCAAGAATTCAGCTAAGAACTGAGGAGGATCTTCCAATAGAAGTCCATGAAACTTTCAATTCTGCTGCATTAGAGAAACTAATTGAGGCTTAAGCTCAAAGTTGTGTGCTCCAATTGCAGGAATTGAGATGCTTCTTCCATAGAAGTTGGAAGTTGGTGCAGTAAAGTCACCAAGCATCTTTCTTGCATCTCCACCATTGTTCTCAGGTTCGGCGACCATGTCTGCCTCTTTTTCGAAATTTGCTGTAAGGTCCTCTCCGAAGTGTTGTGCTTTAGCTTCTCTTAGCTTCCTCTTTAGAGTCCTTTTAGGTTCAGGATCAGCTTCAACAAGAATGTCTTTATCCATGTTCCTGCTCATATGAAAAATAAGAGAACAAAGAGAGTAGTGGAATCCTCTATGTCACAGTATATAGATTTCTTTATTTGTCAGAGGAAAAGAAGAATAGAAGAATGAGGTAGAGAGAGAATAAGAAGAATTCAAACACAGAGAGAGGGAGATGGTTCGAATTATTAGATGAGTAAAAGAGAAATGTTAGTAAATAAATAAAATAAATAGAAAGAGATGAGAGAGAGTATTCAAATTTTAAGAAGAAGAAAAAGAAAAATATTTTTATTTTTATTTAATTAATTAAGTTAGTTTCGAAAATTTGAAAAAAGAAATACAAGAAAATTAAAAACTAAAACAGTTAGTTAATTAAAAAGATTTTTGAAAAAGTGGTTAGTGATTTTCAAAAATTAGAAGTGGAAAAGTAGTTAGGTGGTTTTGAAAAAGATAAAAAATAGTAAACTTTTTTAAAATTAAAACAAACAAGTCAAGTAGTTAGTTAAAAAATATTTGAAAATAAATTTTGAAAAGATAAGAAGTTAGAAAAATATTTTGAAATTAAAATTTTAAAAAGATATGATTGAAATTTATATTGAAAAAAATTGAAAAAGAAATGAAAAAGATTTGATTTTTAAAATTAAAGTTGATGACTTGACTAACAAGAAACTAAAAGATATAATTCTAGAATTTAAAGATTGAACCTTTCTTAACAAGAAAGTAACAAACTTGAAATTTTTGAATGAAAACATTAATTGTTAGCAAGGATTTTCGAAAATATGAAATAAAATTAAGAAAAATATTTTGAAATATTTTAAGAATGAAATTCAAAAATCATAAAAAAAATGAAAAAGAATTGATTTTGAAAAAGATTTGAAAAGATAAAGTTTTTAAATTAAAATTTTGACTTGACTAACAAGAAACAACTAAATTTTAAAAATTTTTGACCAAGTCAACTCAAAATTTCGAAAATTATGAGAGGAATAAGGAAAAGATATTTTTTGACTTTTGAATTTTTAATGAAGAGAGAGAAAAACAACAAAATGAAACAAAACATAAAAATTTAAGATCAAAACAAATAATGCATGCAAGAACACTTTGAATGTCAAGATGAACACCAAGAACACTTTGAAGATCATGATGAACATCAAGAACATATTTTTGAAAATTTTTAAGAAGAGAAAGACATGCAAGACACCAAACTTAAGAACTTTTGTACTAGGGAGACTAACAATTCGAAAATGCACCAGAAAAACAAGAAAAAGACACAAAATAAGAAAAATTAAAGATCAAACGAGGAAAATCATCAAGAAAAACTTGAAGATCAATGAGGAACACAATGCATGAATTTTTGAAAATCTAAGAAAAATTAAAAACATGTAGTTGACACCAAACTTAAAATTTGACACTAGACTCAAACAAGAAACACAAATTTTTTTTGGTTTTATGATTTTGTTAACTTTTTTTCGTATTATTTTATTTTATTTTATTTTTTTAAAAATTTTTGAAAGGAAAATAAAGATTGAAACAAGAAAGAAGGTTACCTAATCTAAGCAACAAGATGAACCGTCAGTTGTCCAAACTCAAACAATCTCCGACAACGGCGCCAAAAACTTGGTGCATGGAATTGTGATCACACTTTTCACAACTCTGGTACAACTAACCAGCAAGTGTACTGGGTCGTCCAAGTAATAAAACCTTACGGGAGTAAGGGTCGATCCCACGAAGATTGCCGGCTTGAAGCGAGCTATGGTCATCCTGTAAATCTTAGTCAGGCGGATTCAATTGGTTATGAGTTTTGATAATTGAAAGATAAATAAAACGTAAATTAAAATAAAGATACTTATGTAATTCATTGGTGGGAATTTCAGATAAGCATTTGGAGATGCTTTGTTGCTTCTGAACATCTGCTTTCCTATTGTCTTCATCCAATCATGCGTGCTCCCTTCCATGGCAAGCTGTATGTTGGTGGATCACTATTGTCAATGGCTACCATCTATCCTCTCAGTGAAAATGGTCCAGGTACGGTTTCTGTACGGCTAATCAACTGTCGGATCTCTCGTCTCGGATGAAAAATACCAGGCACAGCTACCACACAGCTAATCATCTGTCGGTTCTCACTTATGTCTGAATAGTATCTCTTTATCCTTTTGCACACTATCACTGTGCCCAACATTCATGAGTTTGAAGCTTGTCACAGTTATCACAGACAAGGTTTAGACGTTCCGAATCTCAGGAATGCTGCCAATTGGTTCTAGCCTCTACCACGAAGGTTCTAATCTTACGGATTCGAATGCTCTGTTGTCAGGAGAGGCAAGTCAAATCTGTGGATCAGAGACCCAAGAGACTATACTCTGACTGTCATCCAATGACTACTTTGAACATCGTGTAGACCGCTTGTGGTTGTCAGGCACGCAGATCTTGGCTAAGTGAGTAACGAAGATAGTGGGTGATTGTCACGGGTCACAACTTCATTCTGACTTAACTGAATTAAGTACGAGAGTATATCTTTGAAAAGAAGTAAGCATGAATTGAAAGAGAAACAATAGTACTTGCATTAATTCATGAAGAACAGTAGAGCTCCGCACCTTAATCTATGAGGTGTAGAAACTCCACCGTTGGAAAATACATAAGAGAAAAAGGTCTAGGCATGGCCGAATGGCCAGCCTCCCAAATGTGAAAAATGGCATAAACCCCAATACAATAGTAAAAAGTGCTATTTATACTAAACTAGTTACTAAGGATTACAGAAAAAATAAGTAACTAAGTGCAGATAGTGCAGAAATCCACTTTCGAGGCCCACTTGGTGTGTGCTTGGGCTGAGCATTGAGCTTTACAATTGCATAGGCCTTTTCTAGAGTTAAACACCAGCTTGGATGCCAGTTTGGGTGTTTAACTCCAGTTCTGGTGCCAATTCTGGCGTTTTACGCCAGAAAAGGGTCTCTAGCTGGCATTGAATACTAGTTTGGGCCATCAAATCCCGAGCAAAGTATGAACTATTATACATTTCTGGGAAGCCCAAGATGTTAGCTTTCTAGCCCAATTGAGAACGCGCCAGTTGGACTTTTATAGCTCCCGAAAAATGCGTTTGAGTGCAGGGAGGTTAGAATCCAACAACATCTGCAGTCCTTTCTCAGCCTCTAAATCAGATTTTTGCTCAGGTCCCTCAACTTCAGCCAGAAATACCTGAAATTACAAAAAAACACGCAAACTCATAGTAAAGTTCAAAAATGTGATTTTTTCATAAAAAATAATAAAAATATAATAAAAAATAACTAAAACATACTAAAAACTACCTAAGAACAATGCCAAAAAGCGTATAAATTATCCGCTCATCAGAAGCCAGGATCTCAACTATTGAAGCAACCTTGCAAGCTCTTAACCAAACCTCATAAACACTTGCTCAGTCCACACAAAGTCTAGCCAAAGGACAAGAGAGCCTCGTTAAAGGACAAGAACGACAATATGCCAATATGGCCAGACAAGATGCCACAATGAAAAATCTTAAAAGACAAGTGGGGCAATTGGCCAGACAACTAGCTAAACGACCAACTAATACTTTTCCAAGTGATACAATCCCTAACCCAAGGGAGGAATGTAAAGCTGTGCAGTTGAGAAGTGGCAAGATAGTTGGAGAATACATTAAGGACATCAATAAGGAGGCAACAAAGCCAAGAGAAGATGACAAAATAGACTACAAGAATGATAAAGAGACACAACCCTTTAAGAAAGGCAAGGAAGTCATGAAGTCACAACCAGAGGAAAGGAAGGGAGGAGTGAAGCCTTATGTACCCAAACTCCCCTACCCACAGAGGCTACACAAAGAAATAAGGGACCAACGGTTCCCTAAATTCCTGAAAATCTTTAGGAAACTTGAAATCAACATTCCACTGGCTGAAGCTTTGGAGCAGATGCCATTGTATGCAAAATTTCTTAAAGAGCTGATTTCCAAGAAGAGAAGCTGGCAGGAGAAAGAAACTGTGGTCTTTACCCAAGAGGGTAGTGCAATTATTCAAAAGGGACATCCACCAAAACTCAAAGATCCAGGAAGCTTCCTTATACCATGCACTATTGGAAACATGGCTATTGATAAAGCACTCTGTGACCTGGGAGCAAGTATTAATCTAATGCCTCTTGCTATGATGAAAAAATTAATGATAGAAGAGGTTAAGCCTATAAGAATGTCATTACAACTTGCTGACAGATCTCTCAAGATACCAAATGGAGTAGTGGAGAACCTATTAGTGAAAGTTGGAAAATTCATTTTCCCATCTGATTTTGTGATCCTGAACATGGATGAGGAAGGAAACAACTCAATTATTCTTGGAAGACCTTTTCTGGCTACTGCTAGGGCAATCATTGATGTTGAGAAGGGAAAAATGGTTCTCAGGGTGCATGAGGAACAAATGGTTATCAATGTTTTCAAAGCAATGCAATATCCTACTGAGAAAGAAAATTGCATGAGGATTGACATGGTAGACACTCTGGTTGAAGAAGAACTTGAAGTGGAGTAATATGAAGACCATGATGAAGAAGCTCAAGACATACAAGAGGAAGATTCAAAAGAGACATAATTACTGGAAAATTCAAATGAAGTTAAGGAGGAAGGGGCACCAAAATAAGAGTTGAAACCTCTCCATCCTCACCTCGAGTATGTGTTCCTTGATGGAGAGGATAACCTTCCAGTCATCATTAATTCATCCTTGAGAACACAAGATGAAGCCAAACTGATTGAGGTGTTGAAAACCCACAAGACAGCTTTAGGGTGGACAATTAATGACATCAAGGGTATAAGCCCTGCTATTTGCATGCACAAGATCTTGCTAGAGGAAAACTCAAGACCAGTGGTACAACCTCAAAGGAGGCTTAACCCAACCATGAAAGAAGTAGTTCAGAAGGAGGTGATGAAGTTATGGAATGCTGGAATCATTTATCCAATTTTTGACAGCTCTTGGGTGAGTCCAGTTCAAGTGGTGCCAAAGAAGGGAGGCATGATTGTCATCTTTAATGAGAAGAATGAACTCATCCCTACAAGGACAGTGACAGGGTGGAGGATGTGTATTAATTATAGAAGGCTGAATGATGCCACAAGGAAGGACCACTTCTCTCTCCCCTTCATTGATCAAATGCTAGAAAGATTGGCTAGCCATGCTTACTACTGCTTCTTGGATGGATACTCTAGATACAATCAAATAGTAGTGGATCCCAAGGACCAAGAAAATACCTCTTTCACCTGCCCATTCAGAGTCTTTGCCTACAAAAGGATGCCCTTTGGGTTGTGCAACGCCCCTACAACTTTTCAAAGGTGTATGCTCTCCATATTTTCTGACATGGTAGAAAAAATTTTAGAAGTTTTCATGGATGATTTTTCTGTCTTTGGCAATTCCTTTGATACTTGCTTGCATTATCTAACCCTTGTCATGAAAAGAAGCCAAGAAACAAATTTGGTTTTAAATTGGGAAAAGTGCCATTTCATGGTATCTGAGGGAATTGTTCTTGGGCATAAGGTTTCAAACAAGGGTATAGAAGTTGACAAAGCTAATATAGAGATTATAGAAAAGCTTCCTATACCAGTTAATGTGAAAGCAGTGAGAAGCTTCTTGGGGCATGCTGGTTTTTATAGGAGATTCATCAAAGAATTTTCAAAAATAGCTAAACCACTAAGCAACTTGTTGGTGGTTGACAATCCTTTTGTCTTGGATGATAGCTGTAAGCATGCTTTTGAAACTTTAAAAAATAAACTCACTACAGCACCAATCATCACACCCCCAAATTGGGGCCTTTTGAACTCATGTGTGATGCAAGTGATTTTGCAATTGGTGCTGTATTGGGACAAAAAAAAGGATAAGCTTCATCATGTCATATACTATGCAAGCAAGGTGTTAAATGAAGCATAGAAAAATTACACCACCACAGAAAAAGAACTCTTGGCAATTGTATATGCATTTGATAAATTTAGACAATACTTGATTGGTTCAAAAGTTATAATGTATACTGATCATGCTGCTCTTAAGTATCTCATGTCTAAACAGGATGCCAAGCGAAGGCTTATTAGGTGGGTGTTATTACTACAAGAGTTTGATATTGAAGTAAGGGGTAGGAAAGAAAGTGAGAACCAAGTTGCAGACTATTTGTCAAGACTACCACAAGGGACTAACCAAGAATCTCCACAACCAGTGAATGAGAAATTTCAAGATAAACACCTCTTGCAAGTCCAACAAGCTCTTTGGTTTGCAGATCTGGCAAACTACAAGGCAGGAAGAACTATCCCACAAGATTTCACAAGGCAGCAAGTGAAGAAGTTGCTCACTGAAGCCAAGTTATTCTTGTGGGATGAGCCATTTCTGTTTAAAAGGTGCCCAAATGGAATGATTAGGAGATATGTACCAGAGGAGAAAATGAGGAATGTTTTATGGCACTGTCACAATTCAAGCTATAGTGACCACTTTGGGGCTGAGAGGACAGCTGCAAAAGTCCTCCAAAGTGGATTTTATTGGCCATCTATCTTCAAGGATGCCAGAGAGTTTGTAAGCCAATGCAATGAATGCCAAAGGACAGGGGGCTTGACAAGAAATAATGAAATTCCTCAGAAGTACATTTTGGAGGTGGAACTATTTGACATATGGGGAATTGATTTTTTGGGGCCATTTCCCCCATCTTACTCATTCAAATATATATTGGTGGCTATTGAATATGTTTCAAAATGGGTGGAGGCTATAGCCACCACTACATGTGATGCCAATGTGGTCTTGTAATTTCTCAGAAGGAACATTTTCACCAGGTTTGGAGTACCAAAGGGGCTTATAAGTGATGGTGGGAGTCATTTCTGCAACAAACATCTGAACACCCTTCTTCATAGATATGGAGTGACCCATAAGGTACCTATACCTTATCACCCACAAACCAATGGCTAGGCTGAGCTTGCAAACAGAGAGCTAAAGAAGATTCTAGAGAAAACTGTGGGAGCTACAAGAAAAGACTGGGCAAGGAAACTAGATGATGCCCTCTGTGCATACAGAACAGCATTTAAGACTCCTATTGGAAGGTCTCCTTTCCAGTTAGTGTATGGTAAAGCTTGCCATCTCCCTGTGGAGCTTAAGCATAAAGCTTTCTGGGCTACAAAACCCCTCAATCTGGATGCTCAAGTAGCAGGGGAGAAGAGATTGTTGTAGCTCAATGAATTGGAAGAGTTTAGACTTAAAGCATAAGAGAATGCGAAGATATACAAAGAAAAAGCAAAGAAATGACATGACAAGAGGATTGCACCCAGGACATTTGAACCAGCCAAAATGTTTTTCTTTTCAATTCAAGATTGAAAATTTTCCCTGGGAAGCTTAGATCCAAGTGGACTGGTCCTTATACCATCACCAGAGTGTCTCCTCATGTAACAACCCCGATTTTTGAGTACATGAGATCTTTTCTGAAAGTACGGATTCCTCCGAAAGATCAGTAAAGGGAACACCTCTGTTATATCATCAAGCATCTCAATCCTCATTATCATTAAGTCATCCTTAAGCTAGAATCTCTTTTGGGGCAAACTTGACAACACAATCACGAGGAACCTAGTTTTTGAACCGTATCGGTTAGGAGTTTTGATTCTGTTTTTCGTAAATAGTCTCAGTTTGACGAACCAGACTTGATTCATGAGATAAGAGAGATAATAGGATAATATTATCATTATATTAGTATTAGAAGCTTCTTGAATGATATTATAAGGTTACCTGGTCTATTTTAGTTAAAAACAGAAAATCGGTTTAACTGGGTTAACAGTTTACCGGTGCAGCTTAGCACCAGCACTCTCTTATGACTTTAGCAATGCTAAGTTCTCATTATACATGTTTAATTCTCACAATAAATATGTTACTAGTGTCATTTATGCTAGTAGCTCAGAAAATAATTTTTAGAGATGTTTTTACAAGTGTTCTGATACATCTAGTTTTAGTAGTTATACACCTGAGATATTTTAATATTAATTTAATCCACCTCCAAGGCAACCAATCACAAATCACCTTACACCTCCGAGACATCCAAGGCTGTCTCATTTCATCATTTTGGCCGAAAATAACAAGAGAGAAAAGAGAGAAACTTTCATGAACACTTAATCTTCAAAACTTGATTTCTTCTGAACTAAAACTCAAATCAAAATTCTGATTTCACCAAAATGATCCTCTCTTCTTCCTCTCCATAACCATGTAACTTATCAAGGCTGAAAATAAGGTGAGATGGCTGTTTCTTTCCCCTTTCAATTCGGTTTTCAAGGAAACATGCTTAAACATGTGTTTTCTTGATGTTCTTCCTTAGGAATCATGCTTAACTTGACTTGAGGGCCAAGAAATGTTAATTTCCAGCAAGTCTATGGTGAGATATCACTTTATAAGGTGCTGAGAGAGATTTGGTCAGTTGAGGGTTTGTGGATTTAAAGTTGTTCTTGATGTGATTTAGGAGGAAAAAGTGCTTTAAGAACACTTCAAAGAGTAACTGGATTTGGAGCAGCAAATCAAGGTAGGGTTTGACGAATTTAATCTTGATTGATAGTGTTTGAGTTGTGTAATTATGATATGGTTTGGCTGTGCTTGAAATTGATTGTTTATATGAGTGATTCTTGTTGAAAATTTGGTGAAATTTTGATGAAATTTGATGAAATTCAAGCTATGAACTTGTGTTCTTGTGGCTGCTGGAAAACGAAACCCTAACCCTTAAATTGGGGCTCAATTTGTGTTAAAATCATGTAGAAAAATGGGGTTTTAGTAGCTGCTAATTTATTATGAATTATGGTAAAAATCGGTTGCTGAAAAGACTGAAAAATGGGTAAAAACAGAGAAAGAACCTGAAGAATTTACAAAGAACATGAAAAATACTTTGAGCATGGTGAAGAAAAATGAAGAATATCTTTTAGATCTTAAAAAGGGCAAGGTTGTAATTATTTTGGTGTTTGATGGGTTATTTGGTAATTTATGAAAGTTAGGGTAGTTAAATTAGAAATATTAAAAGTTATGGTTGGTAAAAAGTAAATTTTAAAGGTTAAAAGTAAAAGTAAGGTAATTTTCAAAAATTAATGATAAAATAATAAATAATAATAAAATATTAAATAATAATATTTAATTAAAAATAATATTTTAATAAAAATAATAAAATAATGCGAAAAATGCAGTTTTCTATAAAAGCTTTAGAAAGACAACTTTAAGCGCAGAATCTCATAATTACCTTCATAAAATACTTAGGGAGTGGTAAAAACATATTAGTGAGGCAAGGATAAAGGAAAGATAAAAAGTTAAATAAAAGATGAAAACTAAAGAAAAGTCTATAAAGTTTTAATGACAGAAAACAGACAGAGATTAGTAAACAAACTAGGGCAACATAGTTAGTCCTTGAGTTGTGACTAGGGTTAGGTATTATATGAAAAGTTAAACTATTTCAGTATAGACTTAATGAACCTATACTTGGGGCAGAATAACTATTCATACCGAAATTTACATAAGCTTTAAATACATACGTGTTCCGAGGGTTACCTGAAACTATAGGTCGATCTCGGACGAGATCTTTTGTGCTGGTCGGAGCCGACGTGTCCGGCAGGTGTATATTGGCCGGAGCTGGTGTGTTTGACTTGTGGAATTGAGAATGCTGCTGATCCCTTGTCACCGAAGGGTGAGGGGTACCTGCAAGGGACTCTGATGCTTAAGTTAGCAAGGGTATTAAACAGGTATTGAGTAGAATCAGAGTATGAGTTATACCTGGGTGCTCTAGTGTATTTATAATGGTGAGGAGTGACCTTCTGTGGATAAGATAAGTTAGTTATCTTATCTTATCCTTATCTTCAAGTGAGGTCATCTTATCTTCAAGGGAACCACCCTTCTCTCTATAGGCTTGGGCTGCCTTAGGATTTGGGGCGTGTTCCTCTATTTGGGCCCTTCTTTGGGCTTTCCTGGTGACTTGGCTGAGCTCTTAAGAAAGAGGTCGGGTTGTCCTAACCTGAAGAGGTCGGTCGCTTTGTCTGTCGAACATCCCGGTCGAACAGCTCGACCCAGGGTATGAACAGTGCCCCTGCTTGAGCTCGGTCTTCTTTTTTGAGGTTGAGTCCTTGACTTCGGTCCTTCTTTGATGAAGCCGAACTTAAGCATCTTCTCGATTCCTTTGTAGCAGTTTTTGAATGTAGAACGTTTCCTCTAAAAGCGCGCGCTTTTATATCAGCGCTTTGGGAACGTGCGAGGGTTTAATGCTTTCATTAATTTTAGCATTAATTGCCCCGTTTCCCTTTGGCTTTTTACTTTGATTTTGAAAACCCATAAACAGTTTTTCTCCTTTGCCCTTTTCGTAACTTCTTTTCTCCGCTCCCTTCGCTCTCTATTTTTCGTCTGCGCTTCTACTTTCTTGTGTTGCGGCGTCACTTGGCGTTTTTTCTGGAGCTTCTGTTTTCGCCTGGAGTTTTGCAGTTTCACGTTTCTCCCTACGACATTGCTCTTGTTCGCGTTCTTTCTTTTGCTTGTGAGAGGGCGTTTCCAGATTTCGTCTTCCATCTTCAATTTCTTTGAAGCTTGCCGCTCTTTCATGTTGGTACTAGCTTTCTTGCTTCTTTCGTAGCTTCGTCTTCAGTTTTTAGGTGAAGCTTTGATTTTGGATGTTTAAAAGTTTGAATCTTTTCGTGGTCTTGTATTTGCTTGTCACTGTAACATGTTTTTCCTGTCTTTCTTTTATGCATTCTCTTGGCATTTCCGTCGAGGCTTTCTAGGGTTTTATTGTTGCTTCTGGTTGTTTCCTGTCTTTGATGATTTTTACTTGGCGTGCTTTGATTTTTGGGAATGCTTTTTGCTTGGTAGACTGTAATGACTTTTTATGTTTTTCTTTGATGAAAAATGTTTGCTGTTTTGAATTCTTTCTGAGAAATGCTGGGGTGCAAACTGTAGATCATGCCTGGAAACCTTGCTTTGTTACTGCCTCCAAAGGATGCCCCAGGACTTTGGTTTGAGTCTTGAGGTTTTCCTTTTCTTGTTTCTTCGCCTGTATCGTATTGACCGAGTTGTTTTCTCCCTTTGTTCGGGATGTTTTTAGTTACCCTATCTTCTTTTCTTACTTGTAGGATTAGTTGGCCTCATGTCTTCTCGCAATAACATTGTAGAGATGTCTTCCAGAGTTCCCGAGGGGATGTCCGATTGGCTGGACTCCCTTGTTTTGTGTGTGTTTCTCTTGTGGATGCTGAATTTTGCACAGAGCTGAGGAAGCGCCATAGGATTTGTGGTAATAATGCCCGTGAGGAGGATTACGAGCTTGTTGCTCCTGATTCTGATGAGAGAGTTTGTTTTTCGACTTTCATTGAGAGGGAGCGTCCCTTCTTCTATGCCTATGAATACTTCTTCAGTCAGTTGAACGTTACTTTTCCTTTTACTACTTTCGAGACCGACCTGTTGTGGTCGTGTAATATTGCCCCATCCCAGCTTCACCCAGATTCCTGGGGTTTTATTAAAATTTTTCAACTTCTCTGCCGAGAATTAGACGTAACACCCTCTCAGACTCTTTTCCTTTATTTGTTTGTTTCCGCCAAGCCTGGCGGTTCTTCAAAAAAGAAAGCTTCCTGGGTTTCCTTCAGGTCCGCCTAGGGCCATAAAGTTTTTGCTATGTATGATGAGTCCTTTAAGGACTTCAAGAATTACTTCTTTAAGGTTCGTGCTGTCGAGGGGACCCGCCCCTTTTTTCTTGATGAAAATGATGTGCCTTCTTTCCCTCTAGAGTGGCAGAGGGATGTGAGAGTGTCTCGCTATACCTGGGAGATGCTTGATGATGTTGAGTGTGCCTTTGTTGTTGTTCTTGGGGATCTATGGGGGAAACTGATGCCAGGGCATCTAGGCCAGTTTCACTGACCTTTTCTTTACTGTTTTAGGGTAGTTTCATGCATTTTCTTAGTGAATAAGGCAAGTTTTGGGTGAATAAACACTTATACATTGATTCAAGCAACTATTGTAAATTTTGCATGATTTTACAAGATTTTTACCAGAATTGCATGATAACTTGATGATGCATAATCTCATGACTTTGGCTAGAGCTTTGATGCACTTTAATTGCTTGATTTCAGGACAAATGACGTCGGGATTTTTGCTAGTAAAGAATTATTAAAAATATTCACGTTGTAGATACAGCTTCTAAACTAACAGAAATCCCTTCGTGCAAATGTTTTGGTTGTCACAAGTAACAAACCCCTTTAAAATTGATAACCGAGTATTTAAACCTCGGGTCGTCTTCTCAAGGAATTGCAGGGAGGTATGTTCTTATTATTGGTTATGAAGATTGTAAATCGGGGTTTTGAAGTTTGGGCAATGGGCACAGATATATTTAAATGACAAGTAAAATAAATAAACAATAATAAAATCTCTTGGCCAGGTATGAAGAACTGGAAGTCCTATCCTTATCAATTCTGATGAGAATTGGATTTTAATCCCACTTTGTTAACCTTTACTAAAAATTAAGTGGACTGATTAGCTTGATTCTCAAGTCCTAGTCAACTCTTATGGAGAGACTAGCTTTAGAGCAATCCTAGTACAATCAGAATCTGCCCATTTCAATCACTGTTTTATTTGACAGCTCAAGCGTTACCAATTACTTGACCCAAGCCAAAAGGGGAAAATTCTAAATTAAATTGAAGACATCTTAAATAGAATAAAGTAATCATAAATCTGAAAATAACTCAAATAACATTAATTAAGGAGATCAATCTAAACATGGAACAGTTCATAAATTTAATTGGGAAAAATAAATAAAAAGGGACATTGAACCTGAATCGAGAGTCACTCTTAAAAACAAAGAGAAGTCCTAAATCCTAGTTTCTAAAAATCCTAATTTCTAATCCTAATCCTAATCCTAAGAGAGAGGAGAGAACCTCTCTCACTAAAAACTACATCTAAAAATATGAAAAGTGAATTATGAGAGCATGATGAGTCTATGCAAGTTCCCTGACTTTAATCTGTGTTTTTGGGCCGAAAACTGGGTTGAAATGCGGCCCAGAATCTCTTCCAATGACTTTTGTAATTCTGCAGATCGCGCATGTCATGCGTCCGCGTCGTCCACGCGACCACGTCACTCAGCGTTTTTCGTATCACGCGTCCGCATCGTCCACGCATTCGCGTCGTATATGCAGCTTCCAATCCGCGCAGTCGCGTCAGGCACGCGATCGCGTCACTCTGATTTCTTCCATTTCACGCAGTCGCGTGAGCCATGCGACCGTGTGACTTCTCGCTGGTCACCTCTTCGATTCCTTGTGTTCCTCCCATTTTTGCACACTTCCTCTTCATCTTCTAATCCATTCCTGCCCTATGAAGCCTGAAACACTTAACACACAGATCAAGGCATCGAATAGTAATAAGAGAGAATTAAGATTAGCTAAATTAAGACCAAAGAAGCATGTTTTCAATCATGTAATAATTTTAGGAAGGAAATATAAATACATGCTAATTACATGAATAAGTGGGTAAAGATCATGATAAAACCACACAATTAAACACATTGTAAACCATAAAATAGTGGTTTATCAACCTCCCCACACTTAAACATTAGCATGTCCTCATGCTAAACTCAAGGAGACCAAATAAATGAGTAGGGAAAGGCAAGATTCATGCAATGCAACCTATGAATGTGAATGCAACTACATGCAAAGATGATTCTACCTTTTTGGTGAAAAAGCAAATAATTCTTTCAAGAACAAGTATGAACTGGATTTCACTAATTCAAATCACAAAATACAATACGAATAACTTGCAAGAAAAAGATAGCTCATGAAAGCAGGGAACATAGAATTGAGCACTGAACCCTTACTGGTAGTGTATATCATTATAACTCTCAAATGTCTAGGGTCAATTCTCTCAATTCTCTACTAGTCTTGCTTTCTATAGCTTGCTCTTCATCTAACAATCAACAAAATTTTAATGCACTAATACACAAATCAAGAGGTCTTTCAAGGGTTGTAATGGGGGGGTTAGGGTCAAGGTAGGATTGTATTTGGCCAAGTGGACTAAAATTTGAATCCTTAATTAATATAAACTTTCCACCTAACTTAAGACAATCCAAAATCTAACTTCCCATTAACTGTATTGACTACATATTTATGCATTCTAAGTTTTGAGTACAGCTCATATGCATTGATCTCACTATTTATTTTGGGGCATTTTGTCCCATTTTCTTAATTGCTCTTTTTCTTTTCTTTTTCACTTTTTTTTTCAATGCATATGATTAAAGTATTGAATGCAATAACATGTGCTCAACCATTATTTTGCACATTTTCACTAAAATATACAGCACCCAATTATTCAAACCAAATATTTCCAAATCCAACTTCCCCACACTTAAATCATGAGCACTTTTACTAGTCTAAGCTAACTAAGGATTCAAATTAAGGACATTATTATTTTCCGCTCAGAGTTAGTAATGTGCTAAAGTAAAGAACAAATAGGTGTATTAGGCTCAAATTGGTTTGCAAAGGATAATGGAAGGGAAGGCCATATGGGTATGTAAGCTCAGTGAAATAAGGCTTCAATCATATCAGTGCATGTATACATCAAACAATGGAAATATAGAATTAAGCAAGATAAAGATCACAATTTTAGAGAGAAAAACACACTAAAACAAAATTTTGGTTGATAAAATGCAACCAATTCAAATAGGCTCAAAATCTCACAAGTTTTGTGTGTCCGAACTCTAAACCATGTTCCAAAATAATATTTCTTCAAACAAGTGTAACATTAAATTCTATTCGAATTAGTGAAATGCTCTAAAAAGTTTCTTGAAAAAGAAAATATTACTTTAACCAAGTGGTAAAATATGCAAAAATTAAACAAGTATGCAAATGCAACAACTAATCTACAAAGAAAATTTAAACATTGGTGTTTGAGACAAGAAAGTACTAACCCATGGAGATCGGTATCGACCTCCCCACACTTAAAGATTGCACCGTCCTCGGTGCATGCTGAGATGTGCAGGTGGATGGGTTGTTCCAACTGATACTTTTCTTCAAGATTTTGCAGATGGACTTGTCTGTCTCCCTATGTAAACGTCTTCCGGTTCCCCTCCGGGTGGCCATCCTGAAAGAAAAAGGGAAGAAAAGTAACCCAGAAATAAAGATAAGAAAATAAATGAAATATGGGTTGGGTAATGCCAAATGATAATGGTCTCATTTACATGGAAGCTTCAACGTGCACATGAGAAAACAATAGAAGCCATGGCATACCAGTGGTATAAAATTTGTAACATAGGGGAGGAGTGTGGGTAGTGGAAGTATCAATACAAGCTCATGTCAATGCAAATGGAGTGCAAGTATCATAAAAGATTGGCATGGCATATAATTAATATCATCACACAGTGTAAAACAAGTTACCAAAATAAATTAAAGAAAAGAAGCAACAGTTGAATAAGAAAATTTTTTAACACCAATGGAAAAATAAAATATTCAGAAAAGAAAATAAAAATGTGCACAAAATTAAAATGCAATGAATGAAATATGCAAATAAATAAAAATAAAATAAAAAGAAAAATAAGAAGAATGAGAAGGGAAAGAAGGGAAGAAGAAGTAAATAAGAAAGAAGGGAGGAAAAATTAGGATTGGGGAAGAAGAGATAAGATATTTGGCAAATTGGGATATGTTGTGCGGCGCAGGCGACGCGGCCGCGTGGGTCACGCGTTCGCGTGGAGGCGCTTCAAGTATGGGGGCGCGGTCGCGTGACCCATGTTATGCTTCTGGCGCAAGTGCAGCCTCGCGGTCGCACAACTCTCTGTTCGAAACTTGGTATTGCCAAAATCCAGGGTGACGCGGTCGCGTGGTCGACGCGATCGCATGAGTGGCCATCATGGGGATATGACGCGGGCGCGTTGGGCACGCGTTCGCGTGGTGAGGCTTGGGCTTCCAGCACGAGTCCAGCCCAACTCCAGCTCAACTTTCGGCCATGCACCTGGTTGACGTCGATTTTCAGGTCACGCGGCCGCGTGGGTGATGCGGTCGCGTGGGAGGCATGTTTCTCATATGATGCGGATGCGTCAGCGACGCGGTCGCGTGGATCAATTTGTGCCATTAGCGCGCCTCCAGCCACGCTTTCGCGTGACTCTCTGTTCAACCTTATTTTCTTCCAAACGCACATACGACGCGGACGCGTCGGTGACGCTGTCGCGTCGCGTGCGAAAATCCTTTTTTTTATCTGAAAAATGCAGAATGCAGTGTTAATATGAATGTGATGCAAAACTCCAGGTTCAATAAAATAAAATAAAATAAAATAAAACTAGAAAACAAATAAAACTAAATAAAAATGAAAAAGGAACGATCATACCATGGTGGGTTGTCTCCCACCTAGCACTTTTAGTTATAGTCCTTAAGTTGGACATTTGATGAGATTCCTGCTATGGTGGCTTGTGCTTGAACTCATCTAGGAATCTCCACCAATGTTTGTGATTCCAGTGTCCTCCGGGATCCCAAACTAAGCATGTAAAGCCCTTAAAAAGCTTCAAACAGATTCTTAGGCTCCCGGAGTGACAAATGCCAGAACAGATTCTGGGATCCCAAACTTTACTTTTACACCCATTTTTGTCTCGATCTACATTTTTCCAGCCGGGTGAAAGGTGATCTGAATTCTCACTGCAGCGACCAAACAGCTTCCTAGACCCATTCAGTTGAGCTTTATACCAACCTTTGCGTTTGAACTTAAAGCTTCCAACCATGATGAACCTTGCAGGACAATTCTTACCAATGGCCATCTTCCTCTTACTCTTAATGTCACAAAGAGCTCTAAGTTGACCATCCGTCTCCAGTAGCCCATATTCAAGTGGAATTAGAAAGCTAAGGGATATGAATTTTACCCACTTGAATGTTATGAAGGATGATGGCAACTTAGGGGGAGGTATTTTTAATGAAATTGCAAGCTCCACTCCCTTGTGCTCTTTTATGATAATTACCACCTCTTTGCAAGCTTCTTTAATTTTAACCTCTTCCTTTTGGTAGCTTTCTTCCAATTCAATCTCCTCTTCATTGCTTTCCAAGGGCATGGGAGGTTGTGCTTCTCCTTCTTGAATCTCCATCACTTGATCAACCTCTTCCAAGTCTTCAACTGTGATATGCATTGGAGGTTGTACACCTTCCTCAGCATCAATTTCAACCGTCTTGGAAGGAGGCTCGATGTCTTGACTTTCCCATGGAGGTTCTGCATCTCCTAAGTCTTCAACCACTTCTTCTTTTTCTTGAACAATGACAGCTTCTTCTACTTGTTCTAGTACGAATTCATTCTCTGTCTTGTTCATTGGGGTTTCTGGTATCTCCTTCATGCTACGCTCTTCACTAGACTATCCACATGGAGCTGTGGCTGATCCTTGTATATTTGAGCACCGGGAAGCTAATTGACTCATTATTTCTTGCCCCAATTGATGCATGGTTGCCTGACATCGATCCATTATTTCCTTGAGACGATCCTTTGTCTCTTGACGCACTCGGCTTTCATAAATAGAATCATAGTGCTCTTGGATTGATGGATATGGAGATGGTAAATATGGAGGTGGTGGTTTTTGTGAGTAATTGGGTTGGAATTGAGGTGGTTCTATATATGGTTCATATGGCTCATAAGGTGGTTGGTATGGTGGTTGAGGGTTAGGGTCATATGGAGGTGAATGGCGGCAAGGGGCTTGTGAGTTTGGTGGTCCAAAGTTATGTTGGGGAGGGGGTTCACAGGCATATGGTGGTGGTTGTTGATAATCAAAAGAGTGCTCACCATAGCCATTGCCTTGATATGCATCACAGGATGGTTGTTGATAGTCCATTGGAGGCGGTTGTTGCCATGAGGGTTGAGTAAATCCTTGTGGCTCCTCCCATCTTTGATTCTTCCAACCTTGATGCCTGTTCTCATTATAGTTTCCATTCCTAACAACAACATTGGAATCAAACTTGAAACCAGAGGGGTGAGAATTCATAGTAATTAATAAAAATTAAAAACAAAAATAAATAAACAAGCAAAAGAAAAATTCTTTTTTTTAATATTTACAATAACCAATAATAAGGCACACGTTTGCAATTCCCCGGCAACGGCGCCATTTTGACGTCGGGATTTTTTCTAGTAAAGAATTATTAAAAATATTCGCGTTGTAGATACAGCTTCTAAACTAACAGAAATCCCTTCGTGCAAACGTTTTGGTTGTCACAAGTAACAAACCCCTTTAAAATTGATAACCGAGTATTTAAACCTCGGGTCGTCTTCTCAAGGAATTGCAGGGAGGTATGTTCTTATTATTGGTTATGAAGATTGTAAATCGGGGTTTTGAAGTTTGGGCAATGGGCACAGATATATTTAAATGACAAGTAAAATAAATAAACAATAATAAAATCTCTTGGCCAGGTATGAAGAACTGGAAGTCCTATCCTTATCAATTGTGATGAGAATTGGATTTTAATCCCACTTTGTTAACCTTTACTAAACAAAGGAAAATTAAGTGGACTGATTAGCTTGATTCTCAAGTCCTAGTCAACTCTTATGGAGAGACTAGCTTTAGAGCAATCCTAGTGCAATCAGAATCTGCCCATTTCAATCACTGTTTTATTTGACAGCTCAAGCGTTACCAATTACTTGACCCAAGCCAAAAGGGGAAATTCTAAATTAAATTGAAGACATCTTGAATAGAATAAAGTAATCATAAATCTGAAAATATCTCAAATAACATTAATTAAGGAGATCAATCTAAACATGGAACAGTTCATAAATTTAATTGGAAAAAATAAATAAAAAGGGGCATTGAACCTGAATCGAGAGTCACTCTTAAAAATAAAGAGAAGTCCTAAATCCTAGTTTCTAAAAATCCTAATTTCTAATCCTAATCCTAATCCTAAGAGAGAGGAGAGAACCTCTCTCACTAAAAACTACATCTAAAAATATGAAAAGTGAATTATGAAAGCATGTTGAGTCTATGCAAGTTCCCTGACTTTAATCTATGTTTTTGGGCCGAAAACTGGGTTGAAATGCGGCCCAGAATCTCTGCCAATGACTTTTGTAATTCTGCAGATCGCGCATGTCACGCGTCCGCGTCGTCCACGCGACCGCGTCACTCAGCGTTTTTCGTATCACGCGTCTGCGTCGTCCACGCATTCGCGTCGTATATGCAGCTTCCAATCCGTGCGGTCGCGTCAGGCACGCGATCGCGTCACTATGATTTCTTCCATTTCACGTGGTCGCGTGGGCCATGCGACCGCGTGACTTCTCGCTGGTCACCTCCTCGATTCCTTGTGTTCCTTCCATTTTTGCACACTTCTTCTTCATCCTCTAATCCATTCCTGCCCTATGAAGCCTGAAACACTTAACACACAGATCAAAGCATCGAATAATAATAAGAGAGAATTAAGATTAGCTAAATTAAGACCAAAGAAGCATGTTTTCAATCATGTAATAATTTTAGGAAGGAAATATAAATACATGCTAATTACATGAATAAGTGGGTAAAGATCATGATAAAACCACACAATTAAACACATTGTAAACCATAAAATAGTGGTTTATCAACAAATGAAGCATGGAAGAACCACGTTAGCATTCACATTAACTTAGTTAATGTGACTACTAACGTGGGATGGCAAAGAGCTTGCAACGTTAATGAGAAAAGTGATCACCAATAACGCCTGCGAAACCATTCATAGCTTACGTTAAGAGCCACGTTTACTAAGTTAACGTGGTACTTAACATAGAAGAAAAAGAAGACTCCACGTTAACGAGAAACATGAACTCCAATAACGTTTCTCCTCAACGTTAGTGGTAAAAGTGAACACCACTAACGTTGGGAAACTAGGCAATGCTCCACATTAAGAGTCACGTTAACTTAGTTAACGTGAACTCTAACGTAGAAGAGGATCAACAACGCCAACGTTAGTGACGCTCACTTTTGTCACTAAGATTGGATCATTAGCATTGCATACGTTAACTCTCACGTTAAGATTATTAACGTGAAAGTTAACATGGAGTTGAATTCAAAGAACCAACGTTAGTGACACTCCTTTTGTCACTAACGTTGGGAGATGGCTTCATTACTACGTTAAGAGCCACGTTAACGTGGGTTCTAACGTAGGGACTTAAGGCAATTTGAGCGTTAGTGACAAAGGTGTGTGTCACTAACGCTCTCGAAGGTGATAGATACCCACGTTAAGAGCTACGTTAGCCAAGCTAACGTGAGATCTAACATAGGGGCAAAGAGGCAAGCAACGTTAATGGAAAAAGTGATTCCCATTAACGTTTGCGAAAAGGGGGCACAAGCCAACGTTAATGGGAAAAGTGAGTCCCATTAACGTTAGCCAAGAATTGAGTAAGAAACGTTAGTATTCACGTTAAGATTACTAACGTTGGAATTAACATGGGTATATAAGGGTGGAACGTTAGTGGAAAAAGTGAATGCCACTAACGTTCTCGCACCCAAAATGTTACTCAACGTTAATCTCACTAAATGCCCAAGCCTAATTCATATTTCTCTGCAAGCTGGGCCTACTAAAGATGAGAATTACTTCAACTCAAGGTCCAGAGCCCACATCCAAGACTTGAAGAACTCACTAGAAGATCATGAGGAGTAGTATTTACTTTTGGGAACTACTCTCTACATATTTACTTTTGGGAACTACTATCTGCATATTTACTTTTCTGTACTTCTAGCATGGATTCTTCTTTTCTGTCATTTTTCATTCCTAGAGCTATAAACAACTAAACCCTTTTCATTGGGTTAGGGAGCTCTGTTGTAATTTGATGGATCAAGTATAGTTTTCATTCTTCTTCTTCTTTCTTTTCTCTTGATCTTACTAGAAAGCTTTCGATCTTAATTCAATTGGTTAGTTGTCTTGGAAAAGAAACTCTCCATAATTGGATCTTCTTTGAACCTTGGAAAAGGGATGAGGAGATCATGCTAGAAATGCTTTCTCATGTTGGACCAATTTGGGGTTTGGATGGATATTGTGACATTTAATCCTCCCAACACTTTGATTTGGAAATACATGTGGTATAATCAGTGACCACACTTTCATCTCTTCCCATGAGCAATTAAATCAAAGAATTGGGCAATTGTTCAAGCTTAGAGAGTTTGGATTGCCAAGGAGATTAATGAATGCATTGATTGAGGAAGAAATGAGAATGAACTTGATCCGGAGAATGCAACATCTCCTAAACCCAATGATCTCCCCATTTCTGATCTTACCCATTCTATTTACATTATGCCATTTAATTTCCTGCTCATTACCCCAACTCCCCATTTAAGATTCTGTACTTTAATTTCTGTTATTTACTTTCTAGTCATTTAAATTTCTGCATCTCAATCTCAATTCTGTTTAGCTCAACTAGCATATTCTTCTAACTAAAGTTGCTTGACCAATCAATCCCTGTGGGATTCGACCTCACTCTATTGTGAGTTTTACTTGACGACAATTTGGTATACTTGCCGAAGGAAAATTTGTTGAGAGACAAGTTTTCATGCATCAAGTTTATGGCGCCGTTGCCGGGGATTAATTTTGAATCAACAATGATTAAGTTAGAAGATCACTAGATTGAGCATTTTTTTTATTTCGTTATTCATTTTTTTACTATTCAGTCAATTTACCTTAGTTCGTTTTTAATTTCTTCCTCATCCCCTATACCCTCTCTATTTTTTGTTCTCTTTTTCTTAGTTGATCATAATTCAGCTCACTAACCCACTAACTATTTGATAAATTATATCACTCACACTAACAATTACTCTAACAAGAATAGTCTTCACTATACCTCCTATTGTGCAATCTGTTTGTTGTATGACAGGGAGAAGAGAAGGAGTCTCAACATCTTTTGATTCAGAACCTGAAAGAACCCTTTGGAGGCTAAGAAGGGAGGCAAGAGAAAAAAGGATTATTGGTGCTGAGGAAGAAGAAGAATACTTTGAACCCAACATGGAAGAGAATTTGGAGAACAATCATAAAGAAGAAGCTCATAATCATGCCAGAGAAGGCCATGCAAACTGGGCTGGGCAAGAAAGGAGGGTCTTAGGATCCTATATCAATCCTAATCCAGGAAACTGTGGAAGCAGCATTTAGAAGCCCACCATACATGCCAACAATTTCGAGCTAAAACCTCAGCTCATCACCCTTGTGCAGAATAATTGCTCATTTGGAGGAGGTGCTCAAGAAGATCCTAATCAACACTTGACCACCTTCTTGAGGATTTGTGACACAGTGAAGTCCAATGGAGTCCACCCGGATGTCTATAGGCTGCTCTTGTTCCCTTTTTCACTCAGGGACAAGGCATCCAAATGGCTTGAATCCTTTCCAAAGGAAAGCTTAACTAATTGGGAAGAAGTGGTGAACAAGTTTTTAGCAAGATTTTATCCCCCTCAAAGGATCAATAGGCTAAGAACTGAGGTGCAGACTTTTAGACAACAAGATGGTGAGACAATTTATGAAGCATGGGAGAGATTCAAAGATTTAACAAGGAGATGCCCACCAGAGATGTTTAATGAGTGGGTTCAACTTCACATTTTCTATGAAGGTCTTTCCTATGAGTCAAAGAAGGCTGTGGATCATTCATCAGGAGGCTCTTTAAATAAGAAGAAAACCATTGAAGAAGCCATAGATGTCATTGAAACAGTTGCTGAGAATGACTACTTCTATGCCTCCGAAAGAAGTAACACTAGAGGAGTAATGGAGATGAACCACATGGATGTACTGTTAGCCCAAAATAAGATGATCACCAAGCAGCTAGCAGATCTTACCAAGAAGGTGGAAGAGAACCAAGTTGCAGCAGCCATCACCTCATCACCAGCTCAAGAAGGAGTAAACATAGGAGAAGAAGGTGACTGGGAGCAAGCCAACTATGTGGGAAACTCACCTAGACAAGTCCATGATCTATACTCCAAAACTTACAACTCTGGATGGAGAAATCACCCCAACTTTGGATAGGGAAATCAACAAGACCAAGGGCAAGATCAGAGACGCCCCAACTTCAATTCCAACAACAATGCTACTCATCAAAACACCTCACAGAGATACTATCAACATCCATCTAACCAACCTTCTCAACCACCTAATCTCAACCCACCATCATTAATAGATGATAGGCTTTCAAAGATTGAGGCTTTACTTGAAAACATATGCAGAGAAGTCCAGGACAACAAAGTATTTAAGGAAGAAGTGCGAGCTAATATCAAGAACCAAGGAGAAAACATCAAGAGATTGGAGTCCCAAGTAGGGTACCTATCTCAACAAATTCCCAAACCCACTGATGGATTTCCCACTGATACAAAGAAGAATCCAAGAGGAGAAACAAAGAAAGTGAGATGGGAAGAATGCAAAATGATAACCACAAGTAATGAGGGGAGTCTGAATGGAGTAGAACACCTCCAAAATAACCAAAAGGAAAGCCAAGAGGAAGGAAGCTGTGCAACTCAGCTTACATCCAAGGAAGAGCTAAAAAAGAAGGAGGTATTGAACCCATATGCACCTTTTCCCCACAGGCTTAAAGGTGGTGTAGCAGGGAGAATGTACTCAAGGTTTCTTGATATATTTGCATCTCTAGATGTAAATATACCATTCATTAAAGTCCTCCAACATATGCCTTTCTACATCAAGTATATAAAGGAGCTACTAGCTAGAAAAAGTCCATTGAAGGGTGGACAAACAATCAAGATGAACAGAGATTGTAGTGCTCTCATTCAACCAGGGTCACCCACAAAGAAGGAAGATCCAGGGAGTTTCCACATTCCTTGTGCCATAGGAGAAACAATGATTGACAAAGGGCTTTGTGACTTGGGAGCAAGCATCAACCTAATGCCTCTCTCCCTCATGAAGAAGCTTCAAATCGATGAACTAACTCCTACTGATGTAATTATCAGATTGGCTGACAAAACTCAAAAACAAGCAATAGGGGTGGTTGAAAATGTGCTGGTGAAGGTTGGGAGCTACTATCTTCCCACAGATTTTGTTGTTCTGGAAATGGATGAGAATTCTATTTACCCCATCATTTTGGGAAGACCCTTCCTAGCCACTGCTAGAGCACTTATAGATGTAGAACGAGGAGAGTTAGTGTTGAGAATACATGATGAGCAGCTCACTTTCAATGTTTTCAAACCCTCACAAGAATCAGATCATGATAACAGAGAGTTGATGGAGGAGCCAACCAAGGAAGCATTGATGCAAGAAACAAGCAGTGAAGCAGAGACAATACAAATAGAAGCCCCATTAGTTGGGAAGCCATATAGTCAAGAAGAACAACATTCAAAGGTAATCCAAAGGGAACCAGAACCACCAGAGTCATGCAAGATCAATAACAAGAATCCCCTAGAGAAAAAATCCATAGAAAACAAGACAACATCAATGGAAACAAAGAAGAAAGTTCCAAGGGGATGGAGAAATAAGAAAATCCCTACAAAAAATTTCTCACCAGGTGATGAAGTGATTTCTACATACTTTCCATCTATACCACCTCACCTCCCCACTATTCTATCCCAGCTTCCCCCAGTATATACCATCAATAAAATCATGTCCTTAGAACATATGGAGCTTATCAACAAGGCTAATGGACATAGGTTCACTGCAAGAGGGGAGGACTTCAAGCACTATCAACCACCTTGACAAGGGACAATCGTCAAGCTAATGACATTAAAGAAGCGCTTCATGGGAGGCAACCCATGTTCTATAACTCCTTTCTTAAATTTCTAATAACAGTAATAAGGTAATTTCCATGGAAGTTCAAATCAATCTTGACAACTAACATAAAGCCCCTCTACATGTAACTTATAGTACATGATAAGTTTGGTGTTCTAAGCACACCAAGTGTGGTTTGAACACACCTTATGAGGAAAGTTCATTCCCCAAACTTGTTGCACCATGTGATTACAAACAAGTTTGGTGTACCAACGTGCATGCATGGGAAGCTTAATGTGTGATTGATTTGTTTTCATGGAAAGCATTTAGTCATATAGAAACAAAAGAAAAAGAAAAAGAAATATTTTATTAGTTCACACATTTTCCCACAAAATTTTCAATTAATTTTCACATTCTCTCTTTTTCGTGTACAGGGAATCAAAAAGGACATTGATGGTACTTGATAGGACAATTGAGGAAGAAGGATTCGGCCACTACACCAAGGGAATTTCACACCTGTCCTCATAGGGAATGTCCTTGGAAGTGTTGACATGCAACATTGGGAGTGGATGGCTTTGGAGACCGAACCAAGACCCTCATAAAAGAGGTGATCCTTGTGCTAATTTAATCTCAAAACCCCAACCGTCCACTATCAAAACAACACCATCAATCCACACCCTTCAACAATTGCCATCCCTCTATATAAACCCCTTCACACAACCTTTCCGTACACACCCTGTATCTCCATTTTTTTTCTCACTTCTTTCTCTCAGGCTATACATACTTCACATACACCTTATATACTCACCTCTTCTCCTTTTTCTCAAAACACATTCCTTCAAGACTCATTCTACCTCAACCCAACCGAACTCCATCTTCAACCCCCTGACCTTTACTATTCAACTCTCACTCATGGCAGCATCAAGCTTCAAGAGGCGAAGAGGAAAGGAGCCAATGGAGCAGCCCTCCTTCGACACCGGGAGATTCAAAATAGCTTTCCATGAGCTCGAGTTCGAGCGAATAAAGGACAAGAAGATACTGTCTGAATCAACATTCCAGTTCGATGAAGATGAGTGTCCACAAATTCAGGAGAAGATTGAAAAGAGGGGTTGGGAAAAGCTCACTAACCCAGAAGCAAGGGCAAATGCAAACCTCATCAGGGAATTTTATGCAAATATGGTTAGAGAAGATAAGACCACAGCCCCCACCTTCAAGAGCTATGTAAAAGGAATAGAGGTGGATTTTAGCCCCAATGCAATCACTAGAGTTCTCCAATTGAAATCCCCACGTTTTGTTGAGCTTGGTTATCAAGAAAGAATAAATAAAGGCGCCGATAATGATGAATTGGAAGAGATCGTAGGTGACATATTGATGAGCGGATAATTTATACGCTTTTTAGCATTGTTTTTAGGTAGTTTTTAGTAAGTTTAAGCTACTTTTAGGGATGTTTTCCTTAGTTTTTATGTTAAATTCACATTTCTGGACTTTACTATGAGTTTGTGTGTTTTTCTGTGATTTCAGGTAAATTCTGACTGAAATTGAGGGATTTGAGCAAAACTCTGAAAAAGGCTGACAAAAGGACTGCTGATGCTGTTGGATTCTGACCTCCCTGCACTCGAAATGGATTTTCTGGAGCTACAGAACTCCAAATGGCGCGCTCTCAACGGCGTTGGAAAGTAGACATCCAGGGCTTTCCAGCAATATATAATAGTCCATACTTTATTCGGAAATTGATGACGTAACTTGGCGTTGAACGCCAAGTACATGCTGCTGTCTGGAGTTAAACGCCAGAAAAACGTCATGATCCGGAGTTGAACGCCCAAAACACGTCATAACTCGGAGTTCAACTCCAAGAGAAGCTTCAGCTCGTGGATTGATCAAGCTCAGCCCAAACATACACCAAGTGGGCCCCGGAAGTGGATTTATGCATCAATTACTTACTCATGTAAACCCTAGGAGCTAGTTTATTATAAATAGAACATTTAACTAATGTATTGGATATCTTTTGATCACTTTAGATCTGAAGAGCATCTTTGAATGCATAGTTCTTAGACCATGGGGGCTGGCCATTCGGCCATGCCTGGACCTTCTACTTATGTATTTTCAACGGTGGAGTTTCTGCACACCATAGATTAAGGGTGTGGAGCTCTGCTGTACCTCAAGTGTTAATGCAATTCTATTTTCTTTTATTCAATTCTATCTTATTCTTATTCCAAGATATTCATTCGCACCCAAGAACATGATGAATGTGATGATAAGTAACCCTCATTATCATTCTCACTTATGAACGCACGTGATTGACAACCACTTCCGTTCTACATGCAACAGAGCTTGAATGTGTATCTCTTAGATTCCCCAATAGAATCTTCGTGGTATAAGCTAGATGGATGGCGGCATTTATGAGGATCCGGAAAGTCTCACCTTGTCTGTGGTATTCCGAGTAGGATCCTGGGAATCCGGAAAGTTTACCTTGTCTGTGGTGTCCGAGTAGGATTCCGGTAATGAATGACTGTGACGTGCTTCAAACTTGCAAGTGCTGGGCATAGTGACAACGCAAAAGAATCAAGGGATTCTATTCCAGTAGGAGCAGGAACCAACCAGTGATTAGCCGTGCTGTGACAGAGTGCGTGAGCGTAGTTTTCACTGCGAGGATGGGATGTAGCCATCAACCATGGGTGATGCCTCCAGACGATTAGCCATGCGAGTGACAGCCGCAGAGGACCATTTTCCCGAGAGGATTGAAAGTAGCCACCGCTGATGGTGAACCCCTATACACAGCTTGCCATGGAAAGGAGTAAGAAGGATTGAGTTGAAGCAATAGGAGAGCAGGCGTCCTTGAGCCATACAGCATCTTCATATACTTAACTGAAATTCCTACCAATGAATCTGCATAAGTATTCTATCCCTTTTATTATTTATTTTCTTATTTCTATTTTCGAAAACCCATAAACAAATTTAATCTGCCTAACTGAGATTTACAAGGTAACCATAGCTTGCTTCATACCAACAATCTCTGTGGGATCGACCCTTACTCACGTAAGGTTTATTACTTGGACGACCCAGTACACTTGCTGGTTAGTTGAACGGAGTTGTGAATTCAAATAAAGACAATTATTGAATAAATTCATACAAGTACAAAGAGCATGTGATCACAATTTCGTCCACCAAGTTTTTGGCGCCGTTGCCGGGGATTGTTCGAGTATGGACAACTGACGGTTCATCTTGTTGCTCAGATTAGGTAATTTACTTTTCAAAAATCTTTTTCAAAACTTTTCTTTTATTTTTCGTTTTCTTAACATTATTTTCGAAAAAAATAAATAAAAATACAAAAAAATTAGAAAATCATAAAATCCAAAAATATTTTGTGTCTCTTGTTTGAGTCTTGAGTCAATTTTTAAGTTTGGTGTCAATTGCATGCTTTAAAAATTTTCTTGCATTTTTTCGAAAATCCCATGCATTCATAGTGTTCTTCATGATCTTCAAGTTGTTCTTGATAAGTCCTCTTGTTTGATCTTGATGTTTTCTTGTTTTGTGTTGTTTGTTGTTTTTCATGTGCATTTTTGCATTCATATTTTCCATGCATTAAAGATTTCTAAGTTTGGTGTCTTGCATGTTTTCTTTGCATCAAAAATTTTTCAAAATTATGTTCTTGATGTTCATCATGATCTTCAAAGTGTTCTTGGTGTTCATCTTGATATTCATAGCATTCTTGCATGCATTCATTGTTTTGATCTAAAAATTTCATGCATTAAGTATTTTTGTTGTTTTTCTCTCTCATCTTTAAAAATTCAAAAATAAAAAAATATCTTCTCCTTATTTCCCTCCAAAATTTCGAAATTTTGGGTTGACTTGGTCAAAAATTTTTAAAATTAGTTGTTTCTTACAAGTCAAGTCAAAATTTCAATTTTAAAAATCTTATCTTTTCAAAATCTTTTTCAAAAATCATATCTTTTTCATTTTTTTTATTATTTTCGAAAAATTTTAAAAATTATTTTTCAAAAATCTTTTTCTTATCTTTACATCATATTTTCGAAAATTCACTAATAATTAATGTGATTGGTTCAAAAATTTGAAGTTTGTTACTTTCTTGTTAAGAAAGGTTCAATCTTTAAGTTCTAGAATCTTATCTTGTAGTTTCTTGTTAGTGAAGTAAATAATTTCAAAATTTTTGAATTAAATCTTTTTTATCTTTTATTTAATCTTTTTCAAAAATTTTATCTTTTTCAAAATTTGATTTCAAAATATCTTATCTAACTTATTATCTTCTTATCTTTTTCAATTTTGATTTCAAATCTTTTCCAATCAACTAACCAACTTTTTGTTTGTTTCTTATCTTTTTCAAAACCACCTAACTACTTCTCCCTCTTTTATTTTCGAAAATATCTCTCCCTTTTTCAAAAATTCTTTTTAATTAATTAATTGTTTCATGTTTTAATTTTAACTACAACTTATCTCTAATTTTCGAAAAATACTAACTCCTTTTTCAAATTTATTTTCGAAATTTCTCCTCTCTCCTTTCTTCTTCTATTTAATTATTTAATTACTAACACTTCTCTTCACCTTCTTCATTCTTCTACCCTTTTCTTTTTCTACTAACATAAAGGAATCTCTATACTGTGACATAGAGGATTCCTCTTCTTTTCTTGTTTTCTTCTCTTTCATATGAGCAGGAACAGGGATAAAGGCACTCTTGTTGAAATTGATCCAGAACCTGAAAGGACTCTGAAGAGAAAATTAAGAGAAGCTAAACTACAACAATCCAGAAGCAACCTTTTAGAAATTTTCGAACAAGAGAGAGAGATGGCAGCCGAAAATAATAATAATAATGCAAGGAGAATGCTTGGTGACTTCACAAAGCCAACGTCCAAGTTTGATGGAAGAAGCATCTCCATTCCTGCCATTGGAGCCAATAACTTTGAGCTTAAGCCTCAACTAGTTGCCTTAATGCAACAAAACTGCAAGTTTTATGGACTTCCATCTGAAGATCCTTATCAGTTTTTAACTGAGTTCTTGCAGATCTGTGAGACTGTAAAGACAAATGGAGTTGATCCTGAAGTCTACAGACTCATGCTTTTCCCTTTTGCTGTAAGAGACAGAGCTAGAATATGGTTGGATTCACAACCCAAGGATAGCCTGGACTCATGGGATAAGCTGGTCACTGCCTTCTTGGATAAATTCTTTCCTCCTCAAAAGCTGAGCAAGCTGAGAGTGGATGTTCAAACTTTCAAACAAAAAGATGGTGAATCCCTCTATGAAGCTTGGGAAAGATACAAGCAGCTGACCAAAAGATGTTCATCTGACATGTTTTCAGAATGGACCATATTAGATATATTCTATTATGGTCTCTCTGAATTTTCGAAAATGTCATTGGACCATTCTGCAGGTGGATCTATTCACCTGAAGAAAACGCCTGAAGAGGCTCAGGAACTCATTGACATGGTTGCAAACAACCAGTTCATGTACACCTCTGAGAGGAATTCCGTGAATAATGGGATACCTTAGAAAAAAGGAGTTCTTGAAATTGATGCTCTGAATGCCATACTGGCACAGAACAAAGTGTTGACTCAACAGGTCAACATGATCTCTCAAAATCTGAATGGATTGCAACATGCATCCAACAGTACCAGAGAGGCAGCTTCTGAAGAAGCTTATGATCCTGAGAACCCTGCCATGGCAGAGGTTAATTACATGGGTGAACCTTATGGAAACACCTATAACTCATCATGGAGAAATCATCCAAATTTCTCATGGAAGGATCAACAAAAACCTCAACAGGGTTTTAATAATGGTGGACGTAATAGGCTGGGCAATAGTAAGCCATATCCATCATCTTCTCAGCAACAGACAGAGAGTTCTGAACAAAACACTTCTAATTTAGCCAATGTAGTCTCTGATCTGTCAAAGGCCACTTTTAGTTTCATGAATGAAACAAGATCCTCCATTAGAAATTTGGAAGCACAAGTGGGCCAGCTGAGTAAGAAAGTCATTGAAACTCCTCCCAGTACTCTCCCAAGCAACACAGAAGAGAATCCAAAAGGAGAGTGCAAGGCCATTGATTTGATCAATATGGCCGAATGCACAAGGGAGGAGGAGGACGAAAATCCTAGTGAGGAAGACCTCCTGGGACGCCCCTCAAGCAAGAAGGAGTTTCCTATTAAGGATCCTGAGGAATCTGAGGCTCATCTAGAGACCATAGAGATTCCATTGAATCTCCTTCTGCCATTCATGAGCTCTGAAGACTATTCATCCTCTGAAGAGGATGAAGATGTAATTGGAGAGCAAGTTGCTCAATATTTAGGAGCTATCATGAAGCTGAATGCCAAATTGTTTGGTAATGAGACTTGGGAAAGTGAACCTCCCTTGCTCATTAGTGAACTAGATACTTGGATTCAGAGAACTCTACCTCAAAAGAAGCAAGATCCCGGCAAGTTCTCAATACCTTGTACCATTGGCACCATGAGCTTTGAAAAAGCTCTATGTGACCTGGGGTCAGGGATAAATCTTATGCCACTCTCTGTAATGGAGAAGCTGGGGATCATTGAGGTACAACCTGCCTTGTTCTCATTACAACTGGCAGACAAGTCATTGAGACAAGCCTATGGAATAGTAGAGGACGTGCTAGTAAAGGTTGAAGGCCTTTACATCCCTACTGATTTCATAATCTTAGACACTAGGAAAGAAGATGATGAATGCATCATCCTAGGAAGACCTTTCCTAGCCACAGCAGGAGCTGTGATAGATGTCAACAGAGGTGAGCTAGTCCTTCAATTGAATGGGGACTACCTTGTGTTTAAGGCACATGGCCATCCCTCTATGACAAAAGAGAGTAAGCATGAAGAGCTTCTCTCAGTTCAGAGTCAAAAAGAAGAGCCTCCACAGTCAAACTCTAAGTTTGGTGTTGAGAGGCCACAACCAAACTCTAAGTTTGGTGTTAAGATCCCATATCCAAACTCTAAGTTTGGTGTTGGGACTACACTAACATTGACCTGATCACCTTGTGGCTCCATGAGAGCCACTGTCAAGCTATTGACATTAAAGAAGCGCTTGTTGGGAGGCAACCCAATTTTAATTATCTAATTTTATTTTATTTTGTTTCATTATTATTTTTGTGTTTTATTAGGTACATGATCATGAGGAGTCACGAAAAAAATCAAAAAAATTAAAAACAGAGTCAAAAACAGAAGAAAAAAATTGTTCACCCTGGAGGTAGCGCAGACTGGCGTTCAACGCCAGTAAGATGCATCTAGCTGGCGTTCAACGCCAGAACAGAGCACCATTCTGGCGCTGAACGCCAGAAACAAGCAACAACCTGGCGTTAAACGCCAGGAATGTGCACAGAGAGGACAAACTGGCGCTGAACACCAGAAATAAGCATGAAACTGGTGTTCAACGCCAGAAACATGCATTACATGGGCGTTGAACGCCCAGAACGTGCACCAATGGGCGTTTGAACGCCAGAATGATACATGAAGGCATTTTACATGCCTATATGGTGAAGGAATGGTATTTCTTTTCACCTCAGGATCTGTGGACCCCACAGGATCACCTCAGGATCTGTGGACCCCACAGGATCCCCACCTAACATATTCCCACGTTACCTTTTAATCCTAATCACACTCTCCTAATCCAAAATTCACTTTTCCCCATGTCACACTTTCCAACACCTCTCACCAATCACCTCAACTCCTCTTCCCTATTACCCCATTCACCACTCACATCCACCCACTCTTCCCCATAAACCCCACCTACCTTCAAAAATTCAAACCAATTTCCCTCCCATTCCCACCTAAATGGCCGAACCTACCTCCCCCCTTTTCCCTATAAATACCCTTCTATTCCACTTCATTTTTCACACAACACAACCCTTTCTTCTCCCACATAGCCGAACCTACCTCTCTCCCTCTCTACCATATTTTCTTCTTCTTCTTCTACTCTTCTTTTCTTTCTTGCTCGAGGACGAGCAATATTTTAAGTTTGGTGTGGTAAAAGCATAAGCTTTTTTTTTGTTTTTCCATTACCAATGGCACCTAAGGCCGGAGTTTCCTCTAGAAAAGGAAAAGGGAAGACAAAAGCTTCCACCTCCGAGTCATGGGAGATGGAAAGATTCATCTCCAAGAGCCATCAAGACCACTTCTATGATGTTGTGGCAAAGAAGAAGGTGATCCCTGAGGTCCCTTTCAAGCTCAAGAAAAATGAGTATCCGGAGATCCGACATGAAGTTCAAAGAAGGGGTTGGGAAGTCTTAACCAACCCCATGCAACAAGTTAGAATCTTAATGGTTCAAGAGTTCTATGCCAATGCATGGATCACTAGGAACCATGACCAAGGTATGAACCCAAGTCCAAAGAATTATCTCACAATGGTTAGGGGGAAGTACTTGGATTTCAGTCCGGAAAATGTAAGGTTGGCATTTCACTTGCCTATGATGCAAGGTGATGAACGCCCCTACACTAGAAGGGTCAACTTTAATCAAAGGTTGGACCAAGTCCTAATGGACATATGTGTGGAAGGAGCCCAATGGAGAATAGACTCCAAAGGCAAGCCAGTTCAACTAAGAAGACTGGACCTCAAGCCTGTGGCTAGAGGATGGTTGGAGTTCATCCAAAGATCCATCATTCCTACTAGCAACCGATCTGAAGTTACTGTGGATCGGGCCATCATGATCCATAGCATCATGATTGGAGAGGAAGTAGAAGTTCATGAGGTCATCTCCAATGAACTCTACAAAATAGCTGACAAGCCTTCACCTATGGCACGGCTAGCTTTTCCTCACCTTATTTGCCATCTATGTTACTCAGCTGGAGTTATCATAGAAGGAGATGTCTCCATTGAAGAAGACAAGCCCATCACCAAGAAAAGGATGGAGCAAGCAAGAGAAGCTCCTCACGGCCCTCAAGAGATGCATGAGGAAGCTCATCATCAACAAATTCCTGAGATGCCTCAAGGAATGCACTTTCCTCCCAACAACTATTGGGAGCAACTCAACACCTCCTTAGAAGATTTGAGCCACAATGTGGAACAATTAAGGGTGGAACATCATGAGCACTCCATCATTCTCCAAGAAATAAGAGAAGATCAAAGAGCAATGAGGGAGGAGCAACAAAGGCAAGGAAGGGACATAGAAGAGCTGAAGAACACCATTGGTCCTTCAAGAAGAAGACGCCACTAGAGGTGGATTCATTCCTTGTTCTTTATTTCTTTCTATTTTCGGTTTTTAATATTGTGTTTATCTATGTTTTGTGTCTTTATTTCATGATCATTAGTATGTAACCATGCCTTAAAGCTATGAATAAATTCCATTAATCCTTCACCTCTCTTAAAAGAAAAATGTTTTAATTCAAAAGAACAAGAAGTACATAAATTTCAAAAATAGCTCTTGAATTTAATTTAATTATATTGATGTGGTGACAATACTTTTGTTTTCTGAATGAATGCTTGAACAGTGCATATGTCTTTTGATCTTGTTGTTTATGAATGTTAAAATTGTTGGCTCTTGAAAGAATGATGAACAAAGAGAAATGTTATTGATGATCTGAAAAATCATGAAATTGATTCTTGAAGCAAGAAAAAGCAGTGAAAAAAAAATGGCTAAAAAGAGTATATAGAAAAAGAAGGAGCAGTAGAAAAAGCCAATAGCCCTTAAAACCAAAAGGCAAGGGTAAAAAGGATCCAAGGCTTTGAGCATCAATGGATAGGAGGGCCCAAGGAAATAAAATCCAGGCCTAAGCGGCTAAACCAAGCTGTCCCTAACCATGTGCTTGTGTCATGAAGGTCCAAGTAAAAAGCTTGAGACTGAGTGGTTAAAGTCGTGATCCAAAGCAAAAGAGTGTGCTTAAGAGCTCTGGACACCACTAACTGGGGACTCTAGCAAAGCTGAGTCACAATCTGAAAAGGTTCACCCAGTTATGTGTCTGTGGCATTTATGTATCCGGTGGTAATACTGGAAAACAAAATGCTTAGGGCCACGGCCAAGACTCATAAGTAGCTGTGTTCAAGAATCAACATGCTTAACTAGGAAATTCAATAACACTATCCGAAATTCTAAGTTCCTAGAGAAGCCAATCATTCTAAACTTCAAAGGAAAAAGTGAGATGCCAAAACTGTTCAGAAGCAAAAAGCTACAAGTCCCGCTCATCTAATTATAACTAATATTCATTGATATTTTGGAATTTATAGTATATTCTCTTCTTTTTATCCTAATTAATTTTCAGTTGCTTGGGGACAAGCAACAATTTAAGTTTGGTGTTGTGATGAGCGGATAATTTATACGCTTTTTGGCATTGTTTTTAGGTAGTTTTTAGTAAGTTTAAGCTACTTTTAGGGATGTTTTCCTTAGTTTTTATGTTAAATTCACATTTCTGGACTTTACTATGAGTTTGTGTGTTTTTCTGTGATTTCAGGTAAATTCTGACTGAAATTGAGGGATTTGAGCAAAACTCTGAAAAAGGCTGACAAAAGGACTGCTGATGCTGTTGGATTCTGACCTCCCTGCACTCGAAATGGATTTTCTGGAGCTACAGAACTCCAAATGGCGCGCTCTCAACGGCGTTGGAAAGTAGACATCCAGGGCTTTCCAGCAATATATAATAGTCCATACTTTATTCGGAAATTGACGACGTAACTTGGCGTTGAACGCCAAGTACATGCTGCTGTCTGGAATTAAACGCCAGAAAAACGTCATGATCCGGAGTTGAACGCCCAAAACACGTCATAACTCGGAGTTCAACTCCAAGAGAAGCCTCAGCTCGTGGATTGATCAAGCTCAGCCCAAACATACACCAAGTGGGCCCCGGAAGTGGATTTATGCATCAATTACTTACTCATGTAAACCCTAGGAGCTAGTTTATTATAAATAGAACATTTAACTAATGTATTGGATATCTTTTGATCACTTTAGATCTGAAGAGCATCTTTGAACGCATAGTTCTTAGACCATGGGGGCTGGCCATTCGGCCATGCCTGGACCTTCTACTTATGTATTTTCAACGGTGGAGTTTCTGCACACCATAGATTAAGGGTGTGGAGCTCTGCTGTACCTCAAGTGTTAATGCAATTCTATTTTCTTTTATTCAATTCTATCTTATTCTTATTCCAAGATATTCATTCGCACCCAAGAACATGATGAATGTGATGATAAGTAACCCTCATTATCATTCTCACTTATGAACGCACGTGATTGACAACCACTTCCGTTCTACATGCAACAGAGCTTGAATGTGTATCCCTTAGATTCCCCAACAGAATCTTCGTGGTATAAGCTAGATGGATGGCGGCATTTATGAGGATCCGGAAAGTCTCACCTTGTCTGTGGTATTCCGAGTAGGATCCTGGGAATCCGGAAAGTCTACCTTGTCTGTGGTGTCCGAGTAGGATTCCGGTAATGAATGACTGTGACGTGCTTTAAACTTGTAAGTGCTGGGCGTAGTGACAACGCAAAAGAATCAAGGGATTCTATTCCAGTAGGAGCAGGAACCAACCAGTGATTAGCCGTGCTGTGACAGAGTGCGTGAGCGTAGTTTTCACTGCGAGGATGGGATGTAGCCATCAACCATGGGTGATGCCTCCAGACGATTAGCCATGCGAGTGACAGCCGCAGAGGACCATTTTCCCGAGAGGATTGAAAGTAGCCACCGCTAATGGTGAACCCCTATACACAGCTTGCCATGGAAAGGAGTAAGAAGGATTGAGTTGAAGCAATAGGAGAGCAGGCGTCCTTGAGCCATACAGCATCTTCATATACTTAACTGAAATTCCTACCAATGAATCTGCATAAGTATTCTATCCCTTTTATTATTTATTTTCTTATTTCTATTTTCGAAAACCCATAAACAAATTTAATCTGCCTAACTGAGATTTACAAGGTAACCATAGCTTGCTTCATACCAACAATCTCTGTGGGATCGACCCTTACTCACGTAAGGTTTATTACTTGGACGACCCAGTACACTTGCTGGTTAGTTGAACGGAGTTGTGAATTCAAATAAAGACAATTATTGAATAAATTCATACAAGTACAAAGAGCATGTGATCACAATTTCGTCCACCACATATGCATTGTGGGATCTGACTGGGAAAGGTATTCAGATAAGAGACCCCGGTTCATCAGGAGAGGAGACCTTATCCAGGAAGCCAAGGGTTGGTTTGAGCTTGTGAGACGATCTATCCTTCCAGCAGCAAATAATTCTGAGGTCAATATTACTCGAGCTACCATGGTACATTGCTTGATAAAGGGTGAAAGCATCAATATGCATGAAATTATAGCTGAAGGAATCCAAGAATCAGCCGAGAAGAAAGATTCAGGTGCTAGACTTTGGTACCTCAGCACCATCCTTAGATTATGCATGAAAGCCAAGGTAGTCTTTGAGGACAGCAATCCAACTTGGATAGGTCTTGGGAGATCACTTACACTCCAATGCATAACCCATGTGACTCCAGCTCAACAGCAGAAAAGACCCCATCTAAGGAAGAGGACATCAGAAGAAGCACAAGAGGAAGAGCCTCTCCAAGGAGAACCCCAACCCACGGAATATCATCAAGAAGGATATCATGACCCAACCAACATCAACTTGGGTCACATCCGAGGAGCCATTGATGATTTGTC
Source organism: Arachis stenosperma (assembly GCF_014773155.1). Classification (NCBI taxonomy): domain Eukaryota; kingdom Viridiplantae; phylum Streptophyta; class Magnoliopsida; order Fabales; family Fabaceae; genus Arachis; species Arachis stenosperma. The sequence goes on along the minus strand of NC_080380.1, from coordinate 70,583,591 downwards.
AAGGATATACATGGAAGGACAAGAACAACAACTGCAACTTCAATCTCAGAGAATGGATCGGCAAGAGAAAATGCTAACAAATTGGATGAATCAACAAAGGGAATGGCAGAAACAGCTAATGGAGCAGCAACAAGAGCACTATCCCCAGCTTCCTAAAGCCATCAATCAAGTGTCTGAAAGGCAAGAAAGCCAAGATAAACGCCTCCAGGAACTCAATCAACGCCAGATGAATCAGATGAAAGCATTCAACGAATTTAGCATACTAAATGAAGGAAGGCAACTACATCGAGAAGAATTCAGCATCAACACTCAGGAAAAGTTAAACTATGTGGTTGAGCATATGCATCACCTGCACCCTGACATCCCAAGTTATAAGGCAATTCGCAAGAACTTAACTGAACAAGAAGAGGGGAAGGTGAAACAGCAAAAGGAAGCATTAAAGAAAAAGATGGAGGATGCCGGATTCTGGAAAAAGCTGATGGGGAAGCGCAAGGGAGATGGAGACTCAAGTAATCAAGGAGAATCCCAAGGGAGCAGAAGAGAATGAACACATCAACAAGTGAAAGGTGGTGAAGTTCCTCCTTAGTTTACTTTCTTTTTCAAAGCTTTAAATAAGAAAAATCATGTATGAAATAGAACATGCTTCCATGGTAGCTTAGGATCTTCAATTATGCATTTAAGTTTCATTGCTTAGGTCTATGTTACTGAGCCTAATGTCTTGAATGCTCACTTTCATCTTCCTTACTTGTATGCTTATCTCTCTAAGTTTATCTAAAAGAAAATGTTATGGGAAGAACAAGAGTGGAGTCATTTTGTGAAGTGCATTCTGAATGTTTGTGGTAGGCTGATTAGTAAGCTAAGTTGGTTCACCAAGAAAGGAAAGAAAGTAACTATCCATCCTAAGTCCTATGTTTGATACACATTCTTGGAGGCTAGCTAAACAATAAGATCCCAACAAGAAAAGAAAAAGAGCAATACAATTGAAAATAAGAAAAGGAACACAATAAGAAACAATGCTAGGCACCAAGGGTTTCAAAATTGAGGCATGTGTCTGTGGTGTCTATGTACAAGGGATATACTTGGATGAATAAGCTCTTAGGGGTGCCTTATCACTTGATAACTTGGGTTAACTAATCCAGGATTATCAGCTGAAAGTCCATTATCAAGAGTAACCTTTGCTACAGAGCACTTAGTAATCCAAAGAGGTGCTGGACACCAAGGTCTTAAGAAAGAAAGAATAACAAACCATGTGCCTGTGGTGTGTATGTATGAGGGGAAGAGACTTGAGGGAGTAAGTCCTTAGGGGTGTCTTAACACCTAGCACCCTAAAATCAACTGGTTTGGGAGTGTTCGCTTAAAGCTTATCATAAAGAGTCGCCCTCTTACAAAGCACTTAGCAAAAAGAAAAATAAACTTTGAAAAGGAAGAAAGGATCACTAAGAAAGAAGCCTCCGGGGATGCAATCAAGAAAGTGACTAGGGATTTGATAAAGGCTTGAAACTTAAAGGGAAAGAACCTAAGTTGCTATGCATGAAACTCCATGAACCAGGAATGGCACTTCTATTTTATCTTCTTGTTCTTTCATTTCATTTTTCTTATGCTTCAGTACTTGCTTAGGAAGAAGCAAGCTTTAAGTTTGGTGTTGTGATGCCAGGGCATCTAGGCCAGTTTCACTGACCTTTTCTTTACTGTTTTAGGGTAGTTTCATGCATTTTCTTAGTGAATAAGGCAAGTTTTGGGTGAATATACACTTACACATTGATTCAAGCAACTATTGTGAATTTTGCATGATTTCATGAGTTTTTTACCAGAATTGCATGATAACTTGATGATGCATAATCTCATGACTTTGGCTAGAGGTTTGATGCATTTTAATTGCTTGATTTCAGGACAAATGAAGCATGGAAGAACCACGTTAGCATTCACGTTAACTTAGTTAACATGACTACTAACGTGGGATGGCAAAGAGCTTGCAACGTTAATGAAAAAAGTGATCACCAATAATGCCTGCGAAGCCATTCATAGCTTACGTTAAGAGCCACGTTAACTAAGTTAACGTGGTACTTAACGTAGAAGAAAAAGAAGACTCCACGTTAACGAGAAACATGAACTCCAATAATGTTTCTCCTCAATGTTAGTGGTAAAAGTGAACACCACTAATGTTGGGAAACTAGGCAATGCTCCACGTTAAGAGTCACGTTAACTTAGTTAACGTGAACTCTAACGTGGAAGAGGATCAACAACGCCAACGTTAGTGACACTCACTTTTGTCACTAACGTTGGATCATTAGCATTGCCTACGTTAACTCTCACGTTAAGATTGTTAACGTGAAAGTTAACGTGGAGTTGAATTCAAAGAACCAACGTTAGTGACACTCACTTTTGTCACTAACGTTGGGAGATGGCTTTATTACTACGTTAAGAGCCACGTTAACTTAGTTAACATGGGTTCTAACGTAGGGACTTAAGGCAATTTGAGCGTTAGTGACAAAGGTGAGTGTCACTAACGCTCTCGAAGGTGATAGATACCCACGTTAAGAGCTACGTTAGCCAAGCTAACGTGAGATCTAACGTAGGGGCAAAGAGGCAAGCAACGTTAATGGAAAAAGTGATTTCCATTAACGTTTGCGAAAAGGGGCACAAGCCAACGTTAATGGGAAAAGTGAGTCCCATTAACGTTAGCCAAGAATTGAGTAAGAAACGTTAGTATTCAGGTTAAGATTACTAACGTTGGAATTAACGTGGGTATATAAGGGTGGAACGTTAGTGGAAAAAGTGAATGCCACTAACGTTCTCGCACCCAAAATGTTACTCAACATTAATCTCACTAAATGCCCAAGCCTAATTCATATTTCTCTGCAAGCTGGGCCCACTAAAGATGAGAATTACTTCAACTCAAGGTCCAGAGCCCACATCCAAGACTTGAAGAACTCACTAGAAGATTATGAGGAGTAGTATATATAGGAGTAGTTTTGAACTAGAGAGGGGCTTAGCACTTTTGGGAACTACTCTCTGCATATTTACTTTTCTGTACTTCTAGCATGGATTCTTCTTTTCTGCCATTTTTCATTCCTAGAGCTATGAACAACTAAACCCCTTTCATTGGGTTAGGGAGCTCTGTTGTAATTTGATGGATCAAGTATAGTTTTCATTCTTCTTCTTCTTTCTTTTCTCTTAATCTTACTAGAAAGCTTTCGATCTTAATTCAATTGGTTAGTTGTCTTGGAAAAGAAACTCTCCATAATTGGATCTCCTTTGAACCTTGGAAAAGGGATGAGGAGATCATGCTAGAAATGCTTTCTCATGTTGGACCAATTTGGGGTTTGGATGGATATTGTGACATTTAATCCTTCCAACACTTTGATTTGGAAATACATGTGGTATAATCAGTGACCACACTTTCATCTCTTCCCATGAGCAATTAAATCAAGGAATTGGGCAATTGTTCAAGCTTAGAGAGATTGGATTGCCAAGGAATTGGGATCCAATCTCTTAAGATTGCCAAGGAGATTAATGAATGCATTGATTGAGGAAGAGATGAGAGTGAACTTGATCCGGAGAATGCAACATCTTCTAAACCCAATGATCTTCCCATTTCTGATCTTACCCATTCTATTTACTTTCTGCCATTTAATTTCCTGCTCATTACCCCAACTCCTCATTTAAGATTCTGCACTTTAATAATCTGTTATTTACTTTCTAGTCATTTAAATTTCTGTATCTCAATCTCAATTCTGTTTAGCTCAACTAGCATATTCTTCTAACTAAAATTGCTTGACCAATCAATCCCTGTGGGATTCGACCTCACTCTATTGTGAATTTTACTTGACGACAATTTGGTATACTTGCCGAAGGGAAATTTGTTGAGAGACAAGTTTTTATGCATCAGAAACCACCCCATCTTGATACAAAAAGGTTTTTGAATGACCCGTCCTTGGTTCGGACTGTTTTGGGTACTTGTCTGACTTGTTTCTATACTTGTTTCTTAATTTTTCCTTCCTCTTATTGAGATTGTAACTCTTTGTTGTGGATGATTCTGTATTTGCAGAGATGTCAAAGAACAATGACCCCATGAGGGCCTTTAAAAAGGCGAAGAAAGCAACTGCTGCTCTGAACATCTCGGCCAAGGTGGCCGAAGAGGGATCTTCTCAGGCCCCCGTGAGGCCTCCTGTGCCGAGTTCTCCCGGGTCGAGGAAAGCAATTCCTACTCCTCAGTTTCATCAAGTCGATCCTCCACAGACTTTTGCCGCTGCTTCTGGTGCTCCTTCTAGTAAGAAGCAAAAAACAACTGAGCCTTTTAACCTTGATGCTCCCGACTTTGATCCGATCAAGTTTGAAGATCAACAAATCGGTCCTTATGGTGCCCTCTCTATGGATGACGTATCACTTCTTCATCATTTTGATTATGTAACTCAAAGTGGTATTAAGTTGGCACACATGGGAGCGGCCCTGTATCAAACTGCTCAAAGTCTTCCTCTTCATGCCACGAAAGCTTTTATGGAAGAGGCGAAACGGGAGTTTGATCGGATAAAAGGCTTGAAGGAGGAGCTCGAAGTGAAGGTGGCCAAGTTGGAAAAAGATCTGGTGTATGAGAAGGCGAGTTCCCTCTCTTTGGCTGCCTCTGTGAGGCTGGCTGAGGACACGGCACTGAGGTATAAGGATAGCTATGTCACATCTTATCGGGAGGGAATGCGTCTGAAGGAGGAGTTGGAGAATGTCCGAGCTGATTACTCTGAGCTTCAAGGTCATCTTGTTGACAGTGTAACTACTGCCTACGAGAACCTGAAGGAGCAGGTTCGAGTTATTGCTCCTGAGGCCGACCTTACTCTCTTCAGTCTAGACAATGTTGTGAGGGATGGTAAGATTGTCCCTGATGACCAGGATGATGATGATGCAGACCCTCCCCTAGTGCCTTCTGTCAAAGTGTCGACCTCCTCGGTTCCTCCCGTTACGTCTGATCCGGATTGCCAGATTCTGAACCGAGATGATAGAACTGTAGATGCTGTGCCTATTCAGACTTGCTCTCCTTCTCCCTGTACTGATGCTGCCGGGAAGGCTCCAGATCTTGGTTGACCTCCTTTTTTAAGTATTTGTGTAAATAGCCCGGTTTGTGGGCTTTGAACTCTTTTTTGTAAATGATGTTTTGTTGACTGTTGATACTCCAGTTGCTACTTTTAGCAACTTTATTTTGAAAAACAAAATGGTTTCTCTTGCTCTTAGGGTTGGCTTCAAGCGGCCTGTTGAGTCTTTGTTTTATGGTAACTGCGATATGCTTGCTTGCAGCTTTCTTTAGCATTTACTTGGAATTTTCAAAGTTGTTTTTTTTATCCATCCTCTTTTGATTGCTTTTGTGGCGAGGTCGAGGTCTATCGGGTTAATTTTCTCAATTGATCTTTTTCGAGCAACCCCTTGGGATTACTTTTTATAACTTTTTGTAGCTTTAATCCGACTTCTTCATGTTGGTCCCCGTTTCGTTACTAGGTGATCCTTTTTCTTAGATCTTGTTCAGATCTTTTTTGAGGTTTTACCTTTTGTAACTTTATCTTTGTCGGGCCGACTTTGTCATGTTGGACGTCGTTGAGTTACTCGATAATCCTCTTTCTTGGACCTTGTTCAGGTCTCTTTTAGGGATTATTCTTGTTTTGTAGGAGTCGATCTCTTTTAAGTTGTTTTTGTAATCCTCTTTCTTGGACCTTTGTTAGGTCTCTTTCAGGTATTACTTTTACAACTTGTCTGACTTCGTTAGGTCGATCTCTTCTAAGTTGTTTTTGTAATCCTCTTTCTTGGACCCTTGTTATAGTAGTTCCTCTTTAATAGGGTTGGCCAGACCTCTTTCTAGGGATTTGCTGATAACTTGGGTTGACTTGGTCCGACTTTTTAGTGTCGGCCAGTCTTTTTAAGTTATTATATAGCAATCCATAAGACCTTGTCAGGTTCTTTTTGGGATCACTTTCGATAACTTCTTGCATTATTCTGTGTTCATCTTTGCCAATTTGTAGATGGTGGTTTCTGTCCTGGTTTAATCGACATTTAGGTGAATCGCGTTTTCACCTTTGTCGGTCGATCATTCCTATCGAGATCGTACAGTGAATTTGTTCTTCACTTTCTGTTCGATCCATTGCTTTATAATCGGACGATGAATGCTTCAGATTAATGCGTCTTGGGCATTTGTAGAATATTTGAAATGTATTTTATTTAAAGAAAGTGCAAATATATACAGGCGGGAGTATTTCATACCCTTAAGTCGGATTAAATCTCAATCTTGACGGCTCATTAAAAAACCTTTTCAGGAAAAAGAGTGCATCTTGTGATGAGATCTTTTACCTTTCCTAACTATAGTACCTTCTTAGGTTACACCTCTTGGCACTACCATTTGATTATACCTGAAAGCCATTCGCCGCTTTAGTGCTTCTTCTCTGATCCGAGCTTTTTCTTGGATTTCCGGAAGTAGGTCGAGCTCTTCTCTTTGAAGTTGAGAATTGGTTAGTTCATTGTAGTGGACTACTCGGGGAGACCCTTCCTCGACTTCTATTGGAATCATTGCCTCCACTTTGTATGCTAATCGAAATGGTGATTCGTTCGTAGTAGAATGGGGGGTTGTTCGATACGCCCATAGGACTTGTGGAAGTTCCTCGGCCCAAGCCCCCTTTGCTTCTTGTAGTCTCCGTTTTAGCCCGGCCAATATGACTTTGTTGGCCGCTTCGGCTTGTCCATTGGCTTGGGGATGCTCGACGGAGGTGAACTGGTGTTTTATATTCAAGTCGGCCACTAATTTTCTGAAGCCTACATCTGTGAATTGGGTGCCATTGTCTGTGGTGATGGAGTATGGGACCCCGAACCTTGTAACGATGTTCCTATATAGGAATTTCTGGCTTCTTTGAGCAGTGGCATTGGCTAGGGGTTCTGCCTCGATCCATTTCGTGAAATAGTCTACCCCTACTATGGGGAATTTTATTTGTCCCGATCCCTGTGGAAAGGGTCCGAGAAGATCGAGTCCCCATTTTGCCAATGGCCAGGGTGAGGTCACGCTGATGAGTTTTTTCGGCAGGGCGATGTGAAAGTTGGCATGCTTCTGACATGGTGGACATGTCTTTACAAATTCTGTAGATTCCCTTTGTAGAGTTGGCCAATAGAATCCCGCCCGGAGTACCTTTTTGGTGAGAGCTTGCGCTCCAAGATGATTGCCACAAATGCCGCTGTGTACTTCCTCCAAGACTTCCTTTGTGTTGGAAGTCGGTACGCACTTTAACAATGATATTGAGATCCCTCTTTTGTATAGTGTGTTGTTTATGATAGTGTAGTATTGTGCCTCCCTTTTTAACCTCTTTGCCTCTTTTTCATCTGTAGGGAGAGTTTCTGTTTTGAGGTAATTAATTATGGGGGTCATCCACCCTTGATCCCGACCTGTTATGGCTAGGACTTTTTCTTCTTCCAATATTGATGGGTTCTGCAGTATTTCCTGGATGAGGCTTCTATTGTTGCCCCCTAGTTTGGTGCTGGCTAGTTTTGAGAGTGTGTCAGCTCGGGCGTTCTGCTCGCGGGGTATGTGGCAGATCCTATATTCCCCGAGTTGTCCTAGCTGTTCCTTGGTTTGATCCAAATATTTTTTCATAGTAGGATCTTTGGCTTGGTAGCTCCCTGTTATTTGTGAGGTAACGACTTGTGAGTCGCTGTAGATGTTGAGTTTCTGAGCTCTAACTTCTCTAGCCAGCTTCAAGCCAGCTAATAACGCTTCATATTCCACCTGGTTGTTTGAGGCCAGGAATCCGAATTTGAGGAAAAGCTCAAGTTGGGTTCCTTGGTTGCTTTCGATTATCACACCTGCACCACTTTTGGCTTTATTCGAGGAACCGTCCACGTATATATTCCACTCTATGGGGATCTCCGGGGTGTCTGTGAATTCTGCAATGAAGTCGGCTAGGTATTGTGATTTGATGGCTGTCCGCGCTTCGTATTGGAGGTCAAACTCAGACAACTCGATCGCCCATTGTAGGATTCTTCCTGCTAGATCTGTTTTCTGCAATATCCCCTTTATGGGCTGGTTGGTCCGAACCTTAATGGTATGCGCTTGGAAGTACGGGCGAAGTCGTCGGGATGTGAGTATGAGAGTGTAGGCAAACTTTTCTATTTTCTGGTAGTTCAGCTCTGACCCCTGCAACGCTTTACTAATGAAGTAGACGGGTTGTTGCCCACCCTCGTCTTCTCTAATTAGTGCTGAGGCTATTGCTCGACTTCCTACTGCGAGGTACAATATGAGTGGTTCCCCTTCTCGTGGTCGAGATAGGATAGGTGGCCATCCCAAGAATTCTTTGAAGTCTTGGAAGGCTTGTTCACATTCCGTTGTCCACTCAAAGTTCTTTCCCTTCCTTAAAGTAGCGTAGAAAGGGAGGGATCTTATCGCTAACCCTGCTAGGAATCTGGATAAGGCTGCCAGTCTCCCATTGAGTTGTTGTACATCTTTGATGCAGGTTGGGCTCTTCATGTTGAGTATGGCCTGGCATTTATCTGGATTTGCCTCGATTCCTCTTTGTGTGAGCATAAAGCCCAAGAACTTACCAGCTTCCACTGCGAAGGTGCATTTAGCCGAGTTAAGTCGCATGCATGCTTCCGTATGGTGTCGAATACTTGAACCAAGTCGGACAGTAATGTTTCTTCACTTTGTGTCTTTATCAACATGTCATCCACGTAGACTTCCATGATTTTTCCGATGTGGTCTGAGAAGACCTTATTCATTAGCCTTTGATAAGTAGCAACCGCATTCTTAAGGCCGAAAGGCATTACGATGTAACAATAGTTTGCTTTGGGTGTTAGAAACGAGGTTTTTTCTTGATCCGGTGGATACATTGGGATCTGGTTGTACCCCGAGTATGCGTCCATAAACGAGAGATACTTATATCCCGATGAGGCATCTACTAGAGCGTCGATGCTTGGTTGTGGATAAGGGTCTTTTGGGCAGGCTTTGTTGAGGTCGGTGTAGTCGGTGTACATTCGCCACATCCCATTTGACTTTCTCACCAAGACGACGTTTGCTAGCCATAGTGGGTACTTAACTTCTCTTATGAACCCTGCCTCTAATAGTGCTTGCACCTGTTCCTGCTACAGCCTGAGACCGTTCTGACCCGAGTTTTCTTCGTCTTTGTTATGTCGGCCGGGATCCCAGATAGACTGCCAACTTGTGGCTCATCACTTCGGGATCTATGCTTGGCATGTCGGCAGCTTTCCATGCGAAGAGATCAACATTATCTTGTAGGAACTGTATGAGTGATTCCTTTGCGTCTCCTTTCTGGATGGTGCCAATATTAGTTGTCTTATCCGAGGTGTCTCCGATCTGAACTTTCTCTAGTTCACCTTCGGGCTGTGGACGGAGTTCTTCTCGTCTCTGAACTCTGCCAAGTTCGATTGTGTGGAACTCTCCTCCTTCGCCTCTGAGGTTTAGACTTTCATTATAATAGCGGCGCGCCATCTTTTAATCTGCTTTTATTGTAACTATTGCGCCGAGTTGGTTTAACGTCGTCCGACCTATTAAAGCATTGTAGGCTGAGCTTACGTCGACCACGATGTAGTCTATCTTAAGTGTTATGGACTGGTTCCCCTTTCCAAAGGTTGTATGCAGCGATAACCACTGGGGTATCCCCAAGTCCGAATAGGCTATTTGGATATGCTCTTAGCTCTTTTTCTTCTAAGCCGAGCTTGTCGAAGGCAGTTTTGAATAAGATGTCGGCGGAGCTTTCTTGGTCAATTAATGTACGGTGGAGGTTGGCATTTGCCAGTATGATAGTGATGACCATGGGGTCGTCGTGTCCCGAGATGATTCCAGATGCGTCTTCTTTGGTAAACGTGATTGCTGGGATGTCTGGTGCCTCCTTCTTTCCTTCGACATGGTATATTTCTTTGAGGTGTCGCTTGCAGGATGATTTGGAGATTCCTCCTCCCGCAAATCCGCCGTGTATCACGTGGACGTGTCTCTCTGGTGTGCGAGGTGATCGTTCAGATCGTCCGACATCTTTATCCCTTCTTCTTTTTCTTGGCTCTTCATCCCAGTTGGCCAAAAACTGATATAGTTTTCCTTCTCTTACTAATTTTTCTATGACGTTTTTCAGGTCAAAGCATTCGTTGGTGGAATGTCCATCTACCAAGGATACCCTGAGAGGGGTGTAGTTATGATATTTTTTTATTTTCTCCCCGGAGCGATCTTCCTTTTTCTTGGATTCTTTATCTTTATCTCAGTAGGCAAAACCGAACCTCGACGCTTCCCCAAGTCGAGAATTCTCCTCCATGTTGATGTACTTCTGCGCCCGTTCTTGTACTTCATCCAGGGATGCAGGGTACTTCTTTGATATAGATTGGATAAACGGTCCTTCTCGTAGGCCATTTATGAGGCCCATAATGGCAGATTCTGTTGGTAGACTTTGTATGTCCATGCATGTTTTGTTGAATCTTTCCATGTAGTTATGAAGACTCTCCCGATCTCCTTGCTTGATTCCTAGTAGGCTGGGTGCATGTTTAGCCTTGTCTTTTTGTATGGAAAATCTGGCCAGGAACCTTTTGGCCAGGTCGTCGAAGCTCGAGATGGACTTTGGAGGTAGGTTGTCGAGCCATCTAATGGCTATTTTGGTAAGAGTTGTTGGAAAGGCTTTGCAGCGAACTGCATCCGAGGCGTCAGTGAGGTACATTCTACTTCTGAAATTGTTGAGATGATGGTTGGGGTCCGAGGTGTCGTCATACAGAGTCATATCCGGAAGTTTGAAGTCCTTTGGGATTTTGGTCTTCATAATTTCCCTGGTGAATTGATCTTGATCCTTGCGAGGACTGTCCTCTAGAGTGGATCGAGGAGCTTTAGTTTTGAGACCGGCTTCAAGTTTTAGAAGCTTATCTTCTAATTCTTGGCGTCGCCTTATCTCCCGATGTAGATCCTCTTCTTTTTCGCGTTGATGTTGGGCCTCTTTCTCAAGTTGCTTTAATCGATCTTGAAGTGCCTCTATCACCCCTGGATTTGATGAATTTTTGTCCCCGTTGGGCTCCAGAGTATCTTTGAGTACATCATCCACGTTCTTGTGCGGCATTCTATCTTCCAAACCTGGATCGTGGTCGTTGTCATGGTCGTCCGCCATGGTGATAGGATGACTTTCAGGTTCTCCGGCAACGGCACCAATGTTCCAAGGGTTACCTAAAACTATAGGTCGATCTCAGACGAGATCTTCTGTGCTGGTCGGAGCCGACATGTCCAGCAGGTGTATAGCGGCCGGAGCTGGTGTGTTCGACTTGTGGAATTGAGAATGCTGCTGATCCCTTGTCACCGAAGGGTGGGGGGTACCTGCAAGGGACTCCGATGCTTAAGTTAGCAAAGGTATTAAACAGGTATTGAGTAGAATCAGAGTATGAGTTATACCTGGGTGCTCCAGTGTATTCATAATGGTGAAGAGTGACCTTCTGTGGATAAGATAAGTTAGTTATCTTATCTTATCTTTATCTTCAAGTGAGGTCATCTTATCTTCAAGGGAACTGCCCTTCTCTCTGTAGGCTTGGACTGCCTTAGGATTTGGGATGTGTTCCTCTATTTGGGCCCTTCTTTGGGCTTTCCTAGTGACTTGGCCGAGCTCTTAAGAAAGAGGTCGGGTTGTCCTAACCTGAAGAGGTCGGTCGCTTTGTCTGTCGAACATCCCGGGTCGGACAGCTCGACCCTGGGTATGAACAATACGTTAAGTAGAGAAATCAGAGTAAAGTAAAAAGATAAAGAGAAAAAGAGTGATATGGATACAAAAGAAAGAGTAATCATAGAAAAGTAAAGATATACAGAGAACAGAGTAACCAAAACAGAGTAAAGAGATACAAAGAGAAAAGAGTAATATGATAAAGAGAAATAGTTTGAGCCAAGATATTGTAAAAGTGAAAGATGTAAAGTTTGTATAGTATGATTGAACAGAGAAAGAAAGAGATATTGCATAAGAATGTGAATGTGATGACGAATAATGAGAATGATAATGAATGATGGTAATGAGAATGATTATATGATAATCTGCTGTGTGAAGGCAGTCAGATAGATAGTAGTACGACCACAGAATGTTTTCCAGTACTACATAGCTATTGAAAGCTATACCTGCAACTGATAACCTGGGATCACTTGCAGAGGATATTAATTCATACACGGCTAGAATGCCGCACCTGTAAGGCAAGGATTGCTTACAGAGGATATGATTTCATACACGGCTGGAATGCCGTCACCTGTAAGGTAGAGTTTGCTTACAGAGGATATGACGCATACGTCAGTTAGTGAGAACTGTACCTATGCTGACTGGAAAACCATACCCGTTTCAGCTGCTTCGGGTTACGTCGGGAGCGGGTAGAAACCGACAAATGAGCGCATTACCTGCACTAGGGTTAGGCATGCATCATATTTGGTTGCGCATTTCCTCTGTTATGATTGTTGTTTGAATATATGCCTTCTTTGTTTTTATTCTATTCTCTGTGTCTCTGTTTTGTTTTCTTGTATTCTTTTGTTTGTGTTTTGCTTTTTGTTTTCTCTATTTTCTCTATTTATTTGTTTCTTCTGTCTACTGCTTCTCGGTATTCTGCTATTTATCTTCTAAACAACACGAAATTAATGAACGTAACTAATAACCCTGGCCTTACTAAGAACTCCCCAGTTCTTACCCCTTCTCTCTCCCTTCCCCCTTCAGATGGAAGCATGAGTACCCTTTCGTAGTTCGCCGATGATTGTTCCCAAAAAGAATTTTGCCCTAGGTAGTCTTCTGAGTCTATGGTGAATCTCATTTTCTATTTATATGTATATACCGTGAGACCAGCCAATGTCTGCACCCCGTTTGTACGTGAACTTTAACCTAAATCCTGTGTACGAGACTCCTGTTGTGTGGCTACTTGATGAGGTACCAGAGAGACGTCATATGGCAATGTCTAATCGTGCAGAGGAGTAACAAATGATGTTCTACCTTTTGATGATGTTCTACCTGACTTAAGTTTTGAAGACTTAGAACGCACTTTCCCTCGCTTTAGTAGTTTAGAGGGACTAGGTGATTATAGAGTCTAGACTAGCCTGGGTGCCAGCTTAGGGACTTCTTGAACAGGTCAGGGCTTGGGATGTTGTATGTATATATATGTATATAGTTATTATCTAGCTGTATCTAGGGGTGTTCTAACTAACAGTCTATACTCTAATAAAGGCTAAATCACCGAATGTTGTCTACTACTTGTGATGTATTTATGTGTGGCTGTATATAACTATTTTATCTGTTATTTATTTATGAATTGATTATAAATAATTCTGTTTATTAATTCAAACGTTTTCAAAAAAAAAGTTCCTCACAAAATAACTACGCTTTTAACAACGAATCAGGCTCATATAATAAATAATAGATAATAATTAGGTAGACAAGTTGGTAGTGCTCAGTTTCTAGTATGATCATGATGTACCAAAAATTGGGTCGTTATAATTTTGTATCAGAGCAGTTCGTTCCCAATAGAGCCTGGGAGTGGACTGACTATGCTTCATTGCATACTCTATTGTGTGTCTCATGCGTATAGGATATCCCAGTGATATATGTTGCATGATTATTTCTATGTTTTCAGTTTGGGAATGTTCACACTTGACTTGAAGTGTTAAGATTGATCACCTTAATAATGATTGTTTGGGGTGAGCAGGACCACAATGGGTTCACGGAGATGAGGCATACGGGAAGGAATTCCTAATGTTAACTACGAGGGGGAACAGGAAACGTTTATAGCTACCATGAACAACGTGGCTGAAGCAATGCGTGAAGCTGCGGTAGTAGCGGCTAGAGTTGTTGAACATCTTGGAGTGAGATACAGGAATGAGAATAAATACAGAGAAGATAATGGGAATGATGAGAATAACTTAGGGCATCTTGAAAGACCTATGACCCTTGCGACCTTTCTGAAAGTTAACCCACCTAAGTTTAAGGGTACACTCATTGCAACTGATGCTGATAACTGATTTTGAGGTATTGAACGATCACTGAGAGTGCAGCATGTTCCAGAACGACAACACATGGAGTTTGCTACTTATATGCTCGAGGGAAAAGCTGAGTACTAGTGGCAAGGGATACAGCGACTGCTACAATGTAATGAAGGTGACATTCCTTGGGATATTTTTAAAGATGAATTCTACAAGAAATATTTCCCAAGAGCAGAGCGTGATGCTAAAGAGATAGAGCTTATACAGCTGATGCAAGGGGATATGACTGTTGCTAAGTATGCTCGTAATTTTGATGACATGTGTCATTTCTCTAAGATTTGTCAAGGGAATCCTGCTGACTTTGAAAAATGGAAGTGATGATCTGATGAGTTCAATAATTCAGCTGGAGATACGTAATTTTGCTAAATTAGTCAACAAGACCAAGTTAGTGAAAGAATGTATTAAGAAAGTGACTGTGGCCAAGGTGATTCACCAAGGATTTCCACCAAGGCGTCTTAGCAGTCGTCAGGCAGCTGGGAGAAGGGTGCATTTTAAAGCACGTGGCATACGACAACATAAGAACCTACAAGTTGGTAACATTACTGATCGCCGTACGGGTAAGAATGGAGGTAAAGTAAGGCAAGGCAATGGTAAACGAGCCCATCAGGCTTACATAAACATTCCATGTAAGCAATGCAGAAAAGAGCATGATAACAGGTCTTGCCAGTTTGGATCACCTAACTGCTATGCTTGTGGAGAACTTGGACATATTGCCAAGGATTGTCAGAAGGGATTTACTCGAAATTTAGTCAGAACCCAGCAACAAGGACGAGTGTTTGCTATCACTATTGACGATGTTGTGCAATCAAATGCCCTCGTTTAAGGTCAGTGTTATGTCAAGAATCGGTTTCTAACTGTACTGTAGGATTCAGGTGCATCGCATTCTTTATTTCTCTAACTGTTGCTCACGAGTTAGGATTATATTTCTTTAAATTGAATTTTCACTTCATTGTTCATACACCTACATTGCAAAATGCTTTGACCAGTTTAATGTACCTGCAAGTACCACATGCTATTAGGAATTGGACTTTTATACATGATCTAATCTGTTTCCCTCAATGTGGTTTAGAAGTTATTTTAGGATTAGATTGGTTATCTAAGTATCATGTTTTCCTTTATTATTTTAAAAGAACTGCTGTTATTCCATCTGACAGTCTACATACTAAACCGTTTATATTCCACACCTTATATCTGAATTCTGTAAGAGTTACCTTAAACAGAAGTGATTGTAAGGGATACGTTCTGTTGGCGGCTAGCTCAAATGATAGTGAATTAAGCCTATAACGGATCCGAGTGGTGAAGGAATTTCCTGATGTTTTCCCAGACGACATACCTGAGTTTTCCCCTCAGCAAGAGATAGAGTTCAGCATTGATCTAGTACCTGGAACCAGACCAATATCTATAGCACCATATCGGATGTCACCACTAGAACTTGCAGAGTTGAAGAAGTAGTTGGATGAGCTACTTGGAAAGAAGTTTCTTCATCCCAGTGCGTCACCATGGGGAGCTCCGATATTATTAGTAAAAAAAAGAAGATGGTGGAATGAGTCTCTGCGTGGATTACCGACGGTTAAATAAAGTTACTATCAAGAACAAGTATCAACTTCGACGGATTGATGATTTGATGGATCAGTTGAAAGGTGCAACTGTGTTCTCAAAGAGAGATTTGCGATTGGGTCATCACCAAATTCGAATAAGTGAGCTAGATATACCAAAGACGATATTCAGGACTCAGAAATGATGATGATGCTGAGACGTATGGGAGTAGAGGAACCCGAAGCTGTGAGGCAGGATCGTAGTAGCTTATGGAGGTACAAGAATAGAATTTGTGTGCCTAACTCTGGAGAATTGTGACAAAAGATTCTTACTGAAGCTCACTAAAGTAGAGTTTCTATGCATCCTAGAGTGACAAAGATGTATCAAGATTTGAAACGAATGTTCTGGTGGCTAGGCTTAAAGAAAGAGGTAGTTGGTTATGCCTCAAAATGTTTAACCTACCAAAAGATGAAGGTGGAACATCAGAAGTTGTCAGAAACCCTGCAACCCTTAGAAATACCACAATGGAAATGGGAGCAGATCACTATGGATTTTATCACGAGATTGCCAAGAACCTCAACAGAACGTGATGCCATTTGGGTGATTGTGGACAGGTTGACAAAATCGGCGTGTTTCTTTCCGATTCTAGTTGACTATACTTTAGAAAGGCTGGAATGAATATATATTCAAGAAATTGTACGACTGGACAGGATACGTTCGTAAATTATCTCAGATCGAGTTTCGAGGTTTACTACTAGATTCTAGGGAGCTTTTCAGAAAGCGTTGGGAACATAATTGCACACGAGTACAGCGTACCATCCTCAGATAGACGAACAATTAGAGCAGACAATTTAGATGTTAGAAGACATGTTACGATCATGTATGATAGACAACCAAAGCAGATGGGATAAGTATTTGCTGTTGGTCGAATTCGTCTACAAGAACAGTTACCAATAAAGTATCGGGATGGCACCATATGAAGCTCTCTACGGAAGAAGATGTCAGACACCATTGTGTTGAAATGACGATGGAGAAGCTAGTGTCTTAGGTCCAGACTTAGTGTAAGAAACTACTAAGAAGACAAAGGAGATTCGTCGGAAGATCCGGACAGCACAAAGCCGTCAAAAGAGCTATGCCGATAATAGACGTAGACCCTTAAAGTTTAGTGAGGGAAACCATGTCTTTTTAAAAGTAACTTCGATTACTGGAATAGGTAGAGCCCTTAAGACTAAAAAGCTTAACCCACGATACATAGAACCTTTCCAAATACTTAAAAGAGTCGATCTAGTAGCTTATCAAATAGCCTATCCTCCTTATTTATCAAACCTTCATGATGTTTTTCATGTCTTGTAACTTAAGAAATATGTTCCCGATGAGAGTCACGTTTTACAACCAGAAACAGTACAGTTACGAAATGATTTGACATATTAAGCATCACCAGTTCAGATCGTAGGAAGAAGTGATAAGCAGCTGAGAGGCAAGACTGTTCGCTTGGTTAAAGTAGCTTGGGGACAAAGAGAAGAAGAAGACGACACTTGGGAACTAGAAGATCAAATAAAAGCTGATTACCCGCATCTATTCCCAGGTAACTGAAATTTTGAGGGCAAAATTTTCTTTTAGGAGGGTAGAATGTAACAACCCCGATTTTCGAGTACGTGAGATCTTTTCTGAAAGTACGGATTCCTTCGGAAGATCAGTAAAGGGAACACCTCTGTTATATCATCAAGCATCCCAATCCTCATTATCATTATGTCATCCTTAAGCTAGAACCTCTTTTGGGGAAAACTTGACAACACAATCACGAGGAACCTAGTTTTTGAACCGTATCGGTTAGGAGTTTTGATTCTGTTTTTCGTAAATAGTCTCAGTTTGACGAACCAGACTCGATTCATGAGATAAGAGAGATAATAGGATAATATTATCATTACATTAGTATTAGAAGCTTCTTGAATGATATTATAAGGTTACCTGGTCTGTTTTAGTTAAAAACAGAAAATCAGTTTAACCGGGTTCACAGTTTACTGGTGCAGCTTAGCACCAGCACTCTCTAATGACTTTAGCAATGCTAAGGCCTCATTATACATGTTTTATTTTCAAAATAAATATGTTACTAGTGTCATTTATGCTAGTAGTGATGCACGGAAACTTGTCTCTCAACAAATTTCCCTTCGACAAGTATACCGAATTGTCGTCAAGTAAAAAGTCACAATAGAGTGAGGTCGAATCCGCAGGGATTAACGAATTAAGCAATCAATGGTTAATTGATTATTCTAGTTAGACGAATCATTAAGGAGTGAGGAGCAATAGGAAAAGTAAATAGCACAAAAGTAAAGAAAGAGATAAAGTGCAGAAAAGTAAAATGGCAAGAAAAGTAAATGTAAGAACTAAAAATAAAATGAACATTGGAATCAAGAGATATTGCAATCCTTCAGATCAAGTTCATTCTCATCTCTTCCTCAATCAATGCATTCATTGATCTCCTTGGCAATCTTAAGTGATTGGGTTCCAATTCCTTGGCAACCCAATCTCTCTAAGCTTGAACAATTGCCCAAATCCTTGATTTAATTGCTCATGGGAAGAGATGAAGTGTGGTCACTGATTATACCACATGTATTTCCAAATCAAAGTGTTGGGAGGATTACATGTCACTATATCCGCCCAGACCCCAATTTGGTCCAACATGAGAAAGCATTTCTAGCATGATCTCCTCATCCCTTTTCCAAGGCTCTGAGGAGATCCAATATGGAGAGTTTCTTTTCCAAGACAACTAACCAATTGGATGAAGATCGAAAGATTTCTAGTAAAATCAAGAAGAAAGAAAGAAGAAGAAGAATAAGAACTACAATTGATCCATTGATTCACAATAGAGCTCTCTAACCCAATGAAAAGAGTTAGTTGATCATTGCTCTACCAAAATAGAAAAGAAAGAAAGTGCAGAGAAGTAAAGATGAAGATTAAAACTGAAAATAAAACTTCAAAGTTCATAAATGAAAATTACAACTAAAATGAAACTACTCCTAAGGAAGAAAAGAAGAGAAAAGGAAGAAGAGTGGTTGAGGGGAGAGGTCCGAAGACCCACTCCCCTTGGAGTGTGCCAATTCACAGAAGTCCGAATTGGTCTTCACTCTCTCCCCCTTCCTTCAATTCTTCGTTCCAGAATAATCTTCTTTTGAATGAAATGACTAAGGCCTTTATATAGGCTCTCCTAAATTACAAAATGAAATTAAAAGCAAATTACAATTAAATGAAAATTCTTATTCTAGATGCTTCTTGTGGCCTTGATTGGTTGACAATTGTGGGCTTGCTTGCTTGAGCTTTGAAGTGGACTTGAGAGAGAAGTGAATCAAGTTGAGGTCTAGGTGCTTAGCGTTAGTGCTACCATTAACCACACTAACGCTACAAGTGTGGCGTTAGTGCTGAAGTTATTGTGGCTAACGTTACACTTGATACCCAGTTGGTGTTTTTGGGGCTTAAAAGATGCCTCTTGTTTGTGCTCCAATTTCATGTCCACTATAGACAATTTTATATCTTTGGAAATCTCTGAATGTCAGCTTTCCAATGCCACTAGAATCATCTCATTTGGAGCTTTGTGGCTCAAGTTATTCTTGTTTGAAGAAGGCATGGTCAGGCTGCCAAGTGAGAGTTTTGCCCACGTTAGTGTCCACGTTAGTGTAACTAACATGGCCATTAACGTGGGTCATCCTTTGCTTCGCTAGCGTTAGTGGCGTTCACCTTTTCCACTAACATTGGCATCTCCCTTTCCTTCCACGTTAGTTCCCACGTTAATGTAACTAACGTGGAAGCTAACGTGGGTCTTCTTCCCCTTCGCTAGCGTTATTGGCACTCACTTTTGCCAATAATGCTGATCCTTCTTCAAAGTTGATGCCATTAACTTTCCCACTAACGTTCCAACTTTCCTTTCTTCCACGTTAGTGCCCACATTAGTAGCACTAACGTAGCCACTAACGTGGCTCTTCTCTGCTTCTTTTGGCCTGAAATCAAACAAACAAAGTGCGTCAAGGTAACATACAAGATGATCGTTTTATACTAAGTGTGCTAATAATACTCAAAATCAAAACTTCACTTTGTGTGATCTATTTTATCATATTTACCCTGTATATTAGCTAAAATTCACCTATGCTTGAGATTTTGTTTCATGCAGAGATTTTTCATGCTATTACTTATATATTGCAAAATTTGTATGAAAACTAAACAAAAATCTACTGAAATGACTACTAAAGTAGGCAATGATGCACGCGCATCACAACACCAAACTTAAATCTTCGTTGTTCCCAAGCAAGGGAAGAATTATGCACAAAGGATTCTTTTTATTGGAGTATGCTAAAGAATTTCTTATGATGCCTTGGTGAGTGAAGTGATTAAGTGATAATGGGGGTCAACTCCAATTATATGGTTATACAAGGGTTCTAGTGTTCATTAGTCCTTACATCTTGGAAGTCTTAGATCTTAGAAGTGTCATTCGGATGGCATTATGGAGTCCTCTTTATAGATTATCACCTTGAAGCAGTATTTATTTGTCTTGGCCTTGACTCTAGGTGTCATGTCTCAAAGCGGCCCTTTAGGATAAGTTTTCAAACAATACTCCCAACCCAGTTGGGTTAAGGTATTAGGTGATGAAGCACCCCTTAGGATTTACTTGCCCAGGCCTCTTTCTTTGACACAAATTCACCACAAGCATGTAACTAGGACAATAACTCTCTGAGTTTTTTGTATCTTTCTTTTTCGTCCTAGTAATTGATGCTCAAAGCCTTGGGCTTTTTCCTTGTTTTTCTTTTTCTTTTGTTTTCTTTTGTTTATTGCTTCTTAGTTCAATAGATTTTTGAGAATTTCCATAACACTTCTCCAAATTTCAATTCATGTCTATGAGCTCCCATGAAAGTTTTCACAAACATGTAACCTCAATACACAATCATACAATCAATCCATTTCTCTTAATCTTTAGCTTGCCTCAAAGTTGATAAAATTCCTTAACACTTTCCTTTCAAAAGAATGATTTCTTCGATGCATTTTAAGTATAATGGGTGCAAGCAGATTAAAGATGAAGGTGCAATGATAAGCAGTGAACCATGCTTATTACTAAAAGTAACATAACAGAACAGAGGTAGACCATAGAATTCAAAAAAAGAGACATTCATGATTGCCATTAAGTCTACTGGGAGTAAATGAGAAGGAAAGGAACTTTACAACCTTTGTAGCTCATCTTTGCCCTTGTTGTCCATTCCTGCAGACTTCCTCCCTCCAATCACCATCTTAGAATAAGTGCTTTGCTAGCAAGCAACAAGTAGGAGCAGTAGTGTTGAGATTGTGATTCAACCATGAATATCAAAAAAGAGAAACAAGATATAAGTAATGCATAAAATTAAGCAAGTTTGGTTAAAAATGACACTACAGGCCTAAGAAGCAAAGGCATTATGATTGTACAAACAAGTGGTGTTGCTAGATACATTGCATAGAAAAATAAGTGGCACACCAAACTTAGTATGACACTTTCTCTTGGAATTGATGCAAGTATCCAGAAAGATTGAAAACAGATTGTTGCAGGGAAACACCAAACTTAGAATGTGATCATATGCCAATTTTATTTGAAAAGAAGCTAAATAAAAGAAACTGTTGTATTAATAACAAAATCACCAAGAGCCAGAGCTGTCACGAACAGGGGCTTCTTGGTGAGGCATTAACACAAACAGTTACAGAGCATAGAAAATAAAGAACAAAAGCAATTACATGAACAAACCAAAACAAAGGAAAATGTATAATCTAGGTAATCAACCAACTGATAGTTTGTTAATCACAATTAATCCCCGGCAACGGCTCCATAAACTTGATGTACGAAAACTTGTCTCTCAACAAATTTTCCTTCGGCAAGTATACCGAATTGTCGTCAAGTAAAAACTCACAATAGAGTGAGGTCGAATCCACAGGGATTAACAGATTAAGCAATCAATGGTTAATTGATTATTCTAGTTAGACGAATCATTAAGGAGTAAGGAGCAACCGAAAAAGTAAATAGCACAAAAGTAAAGAAAGAGATAAAGTGCAGAAAAGTAAAATGGCAAGAAAAGTAAATGTAAGAACTAAAAATAAAATGAACATTGGGATCAAGAGATATTGTAATCCTTTAGATCAAGTTCATTCTCATCTCTTCCTCAATCAATGCATTCATTAATCTCCTTGGCAATCTTAAGTGATTGGGTTCCAATTCTGTTCCGAGGGTTACCTGAAACGTGTAGCTCGGTCGTCTGGTGAGGCCCGAGGTGGGGGTTCAGGGACCCGAGCTTGATGTGCGGAGTGGTTGGTGGTTGTACCTGCAATGACACTCCGATGCTTAAGTTAGCATGGGTCCAAGCAGATATGTGTAGAATGTGGAATGAATCTCATACCTGGGTGCTCCAGTGTATTTATAGTAGTTGGCCGTGATCTTCCCTGGATAAGATATTCTTATCTTATCTTATCTTTTTGGGAGTTTTATCTCTATCTTTGTGGAACCGCCTTTTCTGGGCCCTTTCGGCCTTTAGGCTTTGGGCTGCGTTCCTTTTGATGGGCCTTCCTTTGCTTCATTTGTCCGAGGTCCGACCTTTAGGCGTGGGCCTTAGGACGAGGTCGGACCTTTTATGGATTTGCCGAGTTGGAGGAGCCCGGTCAGGGTATGAACAGTGCCCCTGCCCGAGTTCGTCCTTTTTGGGAGGTCGAGCTCGGGCATAGTAGTTTTTCAAAATTCAAAAAATGGCCGTTCCTGCATTTATTGCATTTTACCGTTTTTTCCTTGATTTCCGTTCGGGCCCTGTGAAGGCTTTATTTATTTGCCCCTTTCCTCTTTTTCTGCGTTTTGTTTTTCTTTATCCTTTTTCGAGCACTGCTTCTTCTTTCTCTTTGCTCTGTTTCCCCGAATCTCTCCGTGTGTCTTTCTGGGGTTTTTCTCTGTGCCGCCGTTTCATTCTCCTTGCTCCGGAGCTTGTCGTCTTCGTTTCCTTTTTCCAGGTTTGTTCCCATTTTTCTCTTTTCTTGTGCACATATGCTTCTGTTCTTTGTGTGGCTCTTGTTTCTTTTTCTTTATGCCTGGGTTGCCCCGAAAAGAGGCGCCGCCATTGCTTGTTGTTTGTATATGGGGGAGGCTCTTTTTGTTCTCTGGTATTTTTAGTTCCGGGTTGCCGCATTTTCTTTCGTGGGGTTCTTTGTTTCTTGCATTGCTTGAATGGGTTTTCGCTGTCTTCTTTATGTGATTTTTGCTTGCTGTTGTATTCTTCTTTGTAGGTAAGAATTTTATGTCTCGAAAGGTTCTTCAAGCGATGTCGACTAAAATTCCATGTGGTCTTGATTGGGTAGACCCTTCTCCTCTAAGAGTCCCTTCTGTGGTAGATTCTGAGTATCTAGTTAGGTTCCGTAGGCATTGTAGCATATGTGAGAATAGAGAGTCTGAGAGGGATTATGAACTAGTAGCCCCGGATTCCGAGGAGAGAGTGTGCTTCCCGCCCCTAGATAGTTCCGAGAAGCTCTTCTTTTATGCTTATGATTGTTTTTTCTCTAAGCTGAATGTCCGACTTCCCTTTACCGATCTGGAGTCCGAGGTGTTATGGTCTTGTAATCTTGCTCCTACGCAGCTCCATCCAAATTTCTTGGGCGTTTTTAAAGCTGTTTCAACTTTTGTGTCAGTTTTTGGGCGTTGCTCCCTCTATTTCTCTTTTTTCCTATTTGTTTGTGTTGACGAAGCCGGGGTCGGGTGGAGGAAAGGTATCTTGGGTCTCTTTTAGGGCTAACCAGGGAAGGAAGTTTTGTACCTTGTATGATGAGTCCTTTCACGATTTTAAGAACTTTTATTTCAAGGTCCGGGCTACTGGAGACGTCCGACCTTTCTTTCTAGATGAGAGTGGGGAGCCTTCTTTTCCTCTTTGTTGGCAGGAGAATGTAGTGTCTACTAAGTATACCTTTGAGAGTCTAGATGAGGTGGAGCAGGCTTTTGTGGGTGTGGTAAGCAGTTTATGGGGTCGGGCACCTCACTTGGACACGAAGAAAATGTTGGGAGATCCAAGCCTTCTCCGTTCCGAGTTAGGTAGTTCCCGACCTCTCCGAGACTCATCTTTTTCAGTATTTTGGCTTTGTTTGTTTTGGTGGATTTTTCTGTTGTGGTAATCCTTTTCTTTTATTTCTGCAGAGATGTCTTCTCAGGCGGATTCCATGAAGTACCTTCGTCGGACGAAGAAGTCTGTGGCCGCTCGAAATATTGAGGCTGTGGAGGCTTCTGCCCGATCTTCTCCGAAGAAGACTACTGTGGGTGTCACTACTCGGTCGAAGACTATTCCGACTCCCCAGTTCCGACCTGTAAATCAAGATCCTCCGACCTCTGGACCCGGTCACTCTTCCCCGCCTTCGTCCTCGGGTCCTCCTCCCAAGAAACAGAAGACCTCTCAAGAGCTTACGGGTTTTAATGACAAGGATTTTGATGCTCTTGGTTGGATTGAACAGCATATTCTCCCTCAGATCTTTATTTCTACTGATGATGTGTCTATGGAGCACCATTTTCAGTATATGGCGCGGAGTTGTGTCCGGATGGCTAGTCTTCATGCCGCTATTGCCCGGGAGTTCAAGAAATCCCCCATTGGTGCGACCAGTTCCCGATTTGAGAAAGCTCAGTCTGAGCTCGAGAGGTTTAGTAAGCTGAAGGCTGCTAGGATTACTGAACTGGAGGCATCTTTGGAGAAGGAGAAAGCTAAAGCTACCGCGGCTGTGGCGGCAGCGAGTGCATCTGAGGAGATGGCGAAGGCGGCGAAGGAGAGTTATACTCGAACTTTGGCCGAGCTTGTGGAGGCAAAGGAGAAGTTGCAATCCGCTCAGGATGATTTTTACGAGCTAGAAGGGCATGTGGCTAAGGGTATGGATGCTATGTATGAGAATTTGAAGGCTCAGGTCCGGGTTCTTGCCCCTGACCTGGATCTGAGTTTATTTAGTATGGATAATGTTGTCGTGGAGGGAAGGATTGTTCCTGCTCCCAATGAGGATGAGGTTCCGGTGTCTGACCCCGAAGTTCCGGTTGCGAACCCGACCTCACCTCCGACCGGGGAGGAGTCTGGTGTGGAGGTTTTAAACCGAGATGACGGTGCTGTCAAGGCTGTCCCGATTTCTATGGTTCTTCCTCCGCAGCCTCCTACTGATGTGGAGTCCGGAAAGGATCTTGATTCTCTGTAATCCTTTGTCTTTGGTTTTGTGCCCGGCCTGTGGGCTCTTTTTTGGATGGTTTAAATACTTTGAACACCTTTTTGCTATTAGCTACTTGTAGTAACTTTTTAGCTTATTATGTGGTGTTTTGTTTGCGTTTTGGCTTGTAGTTCCGCTTTATGCTTTCTAGTTGTTTTTTGGATAACAACCTTTTAGCTAGCGCTTTTTGGAACTTTGTTTTACCAATTGATTTCGTTTTTTCGCTTGTACTTTTTAGTTGTTTTTGTATAGCAACCTTTTAGTAAGCGTTTTTCGAAATCCTTGTTTTCTTTGGCCTTTTCGCCGTTTTAAGGCTTCTTCTTGTATCCGGGCTTTTACTCGGACTTTGGTGTATTCCCTTTGTTGGGTCCGACCTTGTTATTTGGTCGGTTCTTTAAGTTATTTTTGCAACTTCTTTTATTTTGGCTTTTGAGCCTTTTCAGAGTTGCTTTATAACTTCTCACATTAATTTGAACCTCGTCGCTTTTATCTTTGCCGACCTTGTGTGGTCTCTTGGCAAATGATTTTTTGCGTTTTGCCGAGCATAAATTAATGCGCCTTGGCGGGATACTTTTCAGGATTTGTTTTATCACGAGAAGGGAAAAAGAAAAGAAAAAGAAAAATTCGATTAGTATTAAAAAAGAAAAGAATATTTACAGAGTGTTTACCCTTGGCTAGGTCGGGTGTTTTTCTTGTCCGGGTGTCTCATTAAAAAACCCTTGTAGGGAAAAAGAGTACACCTCGGGTCAAGTTTTTCTAGCTGTAGTATCGTCTTAGATTACAGGCGTGCCAGGCCCTGGGTAACTCATTGCCTTCTAGGTCGGATATTTTGTAATAGCCTGTTCCTAAGACTTCCGTTACCTTGTAGGGTCCCTTCCAATTTGCAGCTAGCTTCCCTTCTCCCGACTTTTGTGTTCCGATGTCATTTCGGATTAGAATCAGGTCGTGAATGGAGAAGCTTCGTTTTATTACTTTCTGATTGTATCTGAGGGCCGTTCGCCGTTTTAAGGCTTCTTCTCGGATCCGAGCTCTTTCTCGGACCTCGGGGAGGAGGTCGAGTTCTTCCCTTTGTGCCTGCGGGTTACCTTTTTCGTTGTAGAAGATGGTTCTAGGGGACCCTTCCTCTATTTCGACAGGAATCATTGCCTCCATCCCATAAGCTAGTCGGAATGGCGATTCTCCCGTTGTAGAGTGTGGAGTTGTCCGATATGCCCATAGCACCTGGGGGAGCTCCTCGGCCCATGCCCCTTTGGCCTCTTGGAGTCTCCGTTTTAACCCGGCCAAGATGACTTTATTTGCAGCCTCCGCTTGTCCATTGGCTTGTGGGTGCTCGACTGAGGTGAATTGCTGTTTGATTTTTAGTTCGGCCACCAAGTTCTGAAAACTTGTGTCCGTGAACTGTGTTCCATTGTCTGTTGTGATGGAGTAGGGGACTCCGAACCTTGTGACAATGTTTTTGTATAGGAATTTGCGACTTTTCTGAGCCGTAATGGTGGCTAAGGGTTCAGCTTCGATCCACTTTGTGAAGTAGTCGACCCCTACTATGAGGTATTTGACTTGCCCCGGTCCTTGGGGGAACGGGCCGAGTAGGTCAAGTCCCCATTTTGCGAAGGGCCATGGTGCGGTGATGCTGATAAGGTCCTCGGGTGGTGCCTTGTGAAAATTGGCGTGTTTTTGGCAGGGGGGGCATATTTTCACAAATTCCGTTGCGTCTCTTTGCAGGGTCGGCCAGTAGAACCCGGCTCGGACTACTTTCTTGGATAATGCCCGAGCTCCGAGATGATTCCCGCACATGCCTCCGTGGACTTCTTCGAGGACGCTCTTTGTTTCTGAGGTCGGGACGCACCTAAGGAGGGGGTTTGAGAATCCTCTTCTGTATAACACGTCGTGAATTAGTGTATAATTTTGGGCGTCTTTCGTGAGTCTTTTAGCTTCCTTTCTTTCGGCGGGGAGAGTTCCCGACTTCAGGTAGTTGAGTATGGGGGTCATCCATCCTTGCTGTTGGTTGGATATATTTAGCGTTTCTTCCTCTCTTAGCACGGAGGGAAATTGTAAGGTTTCCTGGAGGAGACTTCTGTTGTTGCCTCCGGGTTTGGTGCTGGCGAGCTTTGAGAGGGCGTCTGCCCGGGCGTTTTGTTCCCGAGGTATGTGCTGGATCTGTATTTCTGAAAAGTGGCGTAATTGCGCCTGTGTTTGGTCCAGGTATTTTTTCATAGTTGGGTCTTTGGCCTGGTAGCTTCCATTTACTTGTCACGTGACGACCTGGGAGTCGCTGAAGATCATAATTCTCTGGGCTCCGACCTCTTCGGCTAGTTTTAGACCTGCTAGTAGGGCCTCGTATTCGGCTTGGTTGTTTGAAGTCTGGAACTCGAATTTTAGGGATAGTTCTATCCGCGTTCCTTGGTCGCTTTCGAGTATAACCCCGGCTCCGCTTCCTGTTTTGTTTGAGGACCCGTCGACATACAGATTCCATGAGAGTGGGGTTCCAGGGGTCTCAGTGTATTCTGCGATGAAGTCGGCTAGATACTGAGATTTTATGGCAGTCCGGGCTTCATAGTGGAGGTCGAACTCGGACAGTTCCACCGCCCATTGCAGTATTCGTCCTGCCAGGTCTGTTTTTTGGAGGATGTGCCTCATGGGTTGGTTTGTCCGGACTTTGATGGTGTGGGCTTGAAAGTAGGGACGGAGCCTCCGAGCTGTGAACACTAGGGCGTAGGCGAATTTTTCTATCTTCTGGTAGTTTAATTCGGCCCCTTGTAGTGCCTTGCTTACAAAGTATATGGGGTGTTGTCCTTGGTCATTTTCTCGTATTAATGCTGAAGCGACTGCTCGATGTCCAACCGAGAGGTATAGTATGAGCTCCTCTCCTTTTAAAGGTCGGGTTAGGATTGGTGGCTGCCCGAGGAATTCCTTGAATTCTTGAAAGGCTTTTTCGCACTCCGGGGTCCATGAGAAGGGTTTCCCTTTCTTTAGGAGTGAGTAGAGAGGTAGTGATTTTATCGCTGATCCTGCCAAGAATCTTGATAGGGCGGCTAGCCTTCCGTTCAGTTGTTGTACTTCTTTGACACACGTCGGGCTCTTCATATTGAGTATCGCTTGGCATTTGTCCGGGTTCGCTTCGATGCCCCTTTGAGTCAGCATGAAGCCTAAGAACTTTCCGGCTTCTGCGGCGAAGGTGCACTTTGTCGGGTTAAGTCTCATGTTGTGTTTTCTGAGGGTGTCGAAGACACTGGTGAGGTCGGTGAGCAAGTTTCTGTCTTCTTGTGTCTTTACCAGCATGTCGTCGACGTACACCTCCAGTTGTAGTCCGATGTGCTCTGAGAACACTTTGTTCATTAGCCTCTGGTAGGTTACCCCTGCGTTCTTCAGCCCGAAGGGCATTACTACGTAGCAGTAGTTTGCCCTTGGGGTTATGAATGAGGTCTTTTCTTGGTCGGGTTCGTACATCGGGATTTGATTGTATCCCGAGTATGCGTCCATGAAGGAGAGATATCTGTAGCCTGAGGCTGCGTCTACTAAGGCGTCGATGTTTGGTAGTGGATATGGGTCTTTGGGGCAGGCTTTGTTGAGATCCGTGTAGTCGACGCACATCCTCCATTTTCCGTTGGGCTTTTTTACCAGAACCACGTTTGCGAGCCATAGGGGGTATTTTACTTCCCTAATGAACCCTGCATCTAGCAGTGCTTGTACTTGTTCTTCTATTGCTTGCATGCGCTCGGGTCCGAGCTTCCGGCGTCTTTGTTGAACAGGTCTGGATCTCGGGTATACTGATAGCTTATGGCACATCAGGTCGGGGCTTATGCCTGGCATGTCGGAGGCTTTCCAGGCGAAGAGGTCGGAATTCTCCCTTAAGAGGGTTATGAGTTCCTCTTTTAGGCCTGCTTCGAGGTTTGCTCCTATGTTTGTTATTTTTTCAGGTGTGTTCCCAATCTGGACTTTTTCGGTTTCTCCCTCTGGTTGTGGCCAAAGATCTTCTCGGGCTTGAACTCGTCCGAGTTCTATTGTGTTGATCTCTTTCCCTTTTAGGCTCAGGCTTTCGTTGTAGCATCGCCGCGCTAGTTTTTGGTCGCCTTTTAGGGTAGCGATTCCTTTTGCGGTAGGGAATTTCATACAGAGGTGTGGGGTCGAGACTATAGCTGCCAGTCTGTTTAGGGTTGGTCGCCCAATGAGGGCATTGTATGCTGAAGTGACGTCGACTATAATGTAGTCGATGCTTAATGTTTTAGATTGCTCGCCTCTTCCAAAGGTAGTGTGTAGCGAGATGTATCCTAAGGGATGGATCGGGGTGTCCCCTAGTCCAAATAGGTCGGTGGGATAGGCCTTTAGCTCTTTCTCTTCAAGTCCGAGCTTGTCGAAGGCCGCTTTGAACAGGATATCTGCTGAGCTTCCCTGGTCAATCAGGGTTCGATGTAAGTTGGCGTTTGCTAGGATAATGGTGATTACCATTGGATCGTCGTGCCCGGGTATTATCCCTTGAGCATCTTCTCGGGTAAATGAGATAGTAGGTAATTCGGGCAGGGGACTGTCTTCTCGGACGTGATAGACTTCTTCGAGGTGTCTTTTTCGCGAGGATCTGGATGTTCCTCCGCCTGCAAAACCTCCATTTATCATGTGAACATGTCTTTCAGGGGTTCGCGGGGTTTGTTCGGCCCGATCTTCGTTGTCTCCCCGCCTTCTCTTTCTGGTCTCTACTCCTTTCTCTGCTATGTATCTGTCGAGTTTTCCTTCTCTGGCTAGCTTTTCTATAACGTTTTTTAGGTCGTAGCAGTCGTTAGTAGAATGTCCGTAGAGCTTGTGATATTCACAGTATTCGGACCGATCTCTTCCCGCTCTCTTGTGTTTTAGCGGTCGGGGCGGTGGGATCTTTTCGGTGTGGCATACTTCTCTGTATACGTCTACTAGGGAGACTCGGAGGGGGGTGTAGTTGTGGTACTTCCGTGGCTTGTCCGAGTTGGGGTCTTCTTTCTTCTTCTGTTCCCGATCCCGATCTCGGAGTGGGTAGGTTGATTCCTTCCTAGAAGAGTCTCTTAGCTAGGAGGTTTCCTCCATGTTGATATATTTTTCTGCCCGCTCCTGCACCTCGTATAGGGAGGTCAGGTATCGTTTGGATAGGGATTGGCTAAATGGTCCTTTTTTTAGGCCGTTTGCTAGTCCCATGATGGCTGCTTCAGTGGGCAAGTGTTGTATGTCCAGGCAGGCTTTGTTGAATCGCTCCATGTATTCTCGGAGAGTTTCTTGGTTACCTTGCTTGATCCCGAGTAGACTGGGGGCATGTTTTGTCTTGTCCTTTTGAATAGAGAACCTTGTTAGGAATTTTTTGGTCAGGTCTTCGAAGCTGGTGATTGATCTTGGTGGCAGATTGTCGAACCACTTCATGGCTGACTTGGTGAGAGTAGTGGGGAAGGCTTTGCACCGAATTGCGTCGGAGGCGTCGACTAGGTACATTCTGCTTCTGAAGTTGCTGAGGTGATGACTGGGATCGGTGGTGCCGTCGTAGAGGTCCATATCGGGTGGTTTGAAGTTTCGCGGTACCTTCTCCTTCATGATCTCTCGCGTGAAGGGATCATGGTTGCTTTCGGGGGTGGAGCCGCGTTCTGTTCGGTCTTTCAGGTTGGCCTCTATTTTCCGCAGTTTTTCTTCTAATTCTCTGCGCTTTCGAGTCTCCCTTCTCAGATCTTGTTCAGTTTCTTTCTGCTTCTTTATGTCCTCTTCGAGTTGTTTCAGTCGGTCTTGTTGTGCCCGGACTGTTTCTAGAATCTCCGAGTTCTTCTCTTTTTCGGAATTTTGTGGATCTTTGTTTGGGAGTGATGTCTTTGGGCGATTCTGTTTGTTTCCTCCTGGAGTGCGTGGTGATAGAGGGTTGTCCGGTCGTTCTCCGGTGTCAATTTCGTCCTCTTGTTCAGATGCAGCGTGGTCATTGTTGAGAGGGTCGTCCGCCATGATAGAGGGATGACTTCCAGGTTCCCCGGCAACGGCGCCAATGTTCCGAGGGTTACCTGAAACGTGTAGCTCGGTCGTCTGGTGAGGCCCGAGGTGGGGGTTCAGGGACCCGAGCTTGATGTGCGGAGTGGTTGGTGGTTGTACCTGCAATGACACTCCGATGCTTAAGTTAGCATGGGTCCAAGCAGATATGTGTAGAATGTAGAATGAATCTCATACCTGGGTGCTCCAATGTATTTATAGTAGTTGGCCGTGATCTTCCCTGGATAAGATATTCTTATCTTATCTTATCTTTTTGGGAGTTTTATCTCTATCTTTGTGGAACCGCCTTTTCTGGGCCCTTTCGGCCTTTAGGCTTTGGGCTGCGTTCCTTTTGATGGGCCTTCCTTTGCTTCATTTGTCCGAGGTCCGACCTTTAGGCGTGGGCCTTAGGACGAGGTCGGACCTTTTATGGATTTGCCGAGTTGGAGGAGCCCGGTCAGGGTATGAACAAATTCCTTGGCAACCCAATCTCTCTAAGCTTGAACAATTGCCCAATTCCTTGATTTAATTGCTCATGAGAAGAGATGAAGTGTGGTCACTGATTATACCACATGTATTTCCAAATTAAAGTGTTGGGAGGATTACATGTCACTATATTCGCCCAGACCCCAATTTGGTCCAACATGAGAAAGCATTTCTAGCATGATATCCTCATCCCTTTTCCAAGGCTCAAAGGAGATCCAATTATGGAGAGTTTCTTTTTCAAGACAACTAACCAATTGGATGAAGATCGAAAGCTTTCTAGTAAAATCAAGATGAAGAAAAGAAGAAGAAAAATAAGAACTACAATTGATCCATTGATTCACAATAGAGCTCTCTAACCCAATGAAAAGAGTTAGTTGATCATTGCTCTACCAAAATAGAAAAGAAAGAAAGTGCAAAAAAGTAAAGATGAAGATTAAAACTGAAAATAAAACTTCAAAGTTCGTAAATGAAAATTACAACTAAAATGAAACTACTCCTAAGAAAGAAAAGAAGAGAAAAGGAAGAAGAGTGGTTGAGGGGAGGGGTCCGAAGACCCATTCCCCTTGGAGTGTGCCAATTTACAGAAGTTCGAATTGGTCTTCACTCTCTCCTGCTTCCTTCAATTCTCCATTCCAGAATAATCTTCTTTTGAATGAAAAGATTAAGGCCTTTATACAAGCTCTCCTAAACTACAAAATGAAATTAAAAGCAAATTACAATTAAATGAAAATTCCTATTCTAGATCCTTCTTGTGGCCTTGATTGGTTGACAATTGTGGGCTTGCTTGCTTGAGCTTTGAAGTGGACTTGAGAGAGAAGTGAATCAAGTTGAGGTCCAGGTGCTTAGCATTAATGCTGCCGTTAGCCACACTAACGCTACAAGTGTGGCGTTAGTGCTGAAGTTATTGTGGCTAACGTTACACTTGTTACCAAGTTTGTGTTTTTCGAGTTTAAAAGATGCCTCTTGTTTGTGCTCCAATTTCATGCCCAGTATAAACTATTATATATCTTTGGAAAGCTCTGAATGTCAGCTTTTCAATGCCACTAGAATCACCTCATTTGGAGCTTTGTGGCTCAAGTTATTCTTGTTTGAAGAAGGCATGGTCAGGATGCCAGGTGAGAGTTTTGCCCACGTTAGTGTCCACGTTAGTGTAACTAACGTGGCCATTAACGTGGGTCTTCCTTTGCTTCGCTAGCGTTAGTGACGTTCACCTTTTCCACTAACGTTGGCGTCTCCCTGTCCTTCCACATTAGTTCCCACGTTAATGTAACTAACATGGAAGCTAACGTGGGTCTTCTTGCCCTTCGCTAGCGTTATTGGCACTCACTTTTGCCAATAACGCTGCTCCTTCTTCAAAGTTGATGCCATTAACGTTCCCACTAACGTTCCAACTTTCCTTCCTTCCACGTTAGTGCCCACGTTAGTAGCACTAATGTAGCCACTAACGTGGCTCTTCTCTGCTTCTTTTGGCCTGAAATCAAACAAACAAAGTGCATCAAGGTAACATACAAGATGATCTTTATATACTAAGTGTGCTAATAATACTCAAAATCAAGACTTCACTTAGTGTGATCTATTTTATCATATTTACCCTGTATATTAGCTAAAATTCACCTATGCTTGAGATTTTGTTTCATGTAGAGATTTTTCATGCTATTACTCATATATTGGCAAAATTTGTATGAAAACTAAACAAAAATCTACTAAAATGACTACTAAAAGTAGGCAATGATGCACGCGCATCAAGTAGCTTAGAAAATAATTTTTAGAGATGTTTTTACAAGTGTTCCGATACATCTAGTTTTAGTAGTTATACACCTGAGATATTTAATATTATTTTAATCCACCTCCAAGCCAACCAATCACAACTCACCTTACACCCCCAAGACATCCAAGGCTATCTCATTTCATCATTTTGGCCGAAAATAACAAGAGAGAAAAGAGAGAAACTTTCATGAACACTTAATCTTCAAAGCTTGATTTCTTCTGAACTAAAACTCAAATCAAAATTCCGATTTCAACAAAATGATCCTCTCTTCTTCCTCTACATAATCATGTAACTTATCAAGGCTGGAAATAAGGTGAGATGGCTGTTCCTTTCCCCTTTCAATTCGGTTTTCAAGGAAACATGCTTAAACATGTGTTTTCTTGATATTCTTCCTTAGGAATCATGCTTAACTTGACTTGAGGGCCAAGAAACATTAATTTCCAGAAAGTCTAAGGTGAGGTATCCCTTCCTAACGTGCTGAGAGAGATTTGGTCAGTTGAGGGTTTATGGATTTAAAGTTGTTCTTGATGTGATTTAGGAGGAAAAAGTGCTTTAAGAACACTTCAAAGAGTAATCGGATTTGGAGTAGCAAATCAAGGTAGGGTTTGACGAATTTAATCTTGATTGATTGTGTTTGAGTTGTGTAATTATGATATGGTCTGGATGTGCTTGAAATTGATTGTTTATATGAGTGATTCTTGTTGAAAATTTGGTGAAATTTTGATGAAATTTGATGAAATTCAAGCTATGAACTTGTGTTCTTGTGGCTGCTGGAAAACGAAACCATAAACCTTAAATTGGGGTTCAATTTGTGTTAAAATCATGTAGAAAAGATGTGGTTTTAGTGGCTGCTAATATATTATGAATTATGGTAAAAATCAGTTGTTGAAAAGACTAAAAAACGGGTAAAAACAGAGAAAGAATCTGAAGAATTTACGAAGAACATGAAGAACACTTTGAGTGTGGTGAAGAACACCTTTTAGATCTTAAAAAGGGCAAGGTTGTAATTATTTTGGTGTTTGAGGGGTTATTTGGTAATTTATGAAAGTTAGGGTGGTTAAATTAGAAATATTAAAAGTTACGGGTGGTAAAAAGTGAATTTTAAAGGTTAAAAGTAAAAGTAAGGCAATTTTCGAAAATTAATGATAAAATAATAAATAATAATAAAATATTAAATAATAATATTTAATTAAAAATAATATTTTAATAAAAATAATAAAATAATACAAAAAAGACAATTTTCTATAAAAGCTTTAGAAAGACAACTTTAAGCGCAGAATCTCATAATTACATTCATAAAATACTTAGGGAGTGGTAAAAACATATTAGTGAGGCAAAGATAAAGGAAAGATAAAAAATTAAATAAAAGATGAAAACTAAAAAAAAGTCTGTAAAGTTTTAATGACAGAAAACAGACAGAGACTAGTGATGCCAAGGCATCTAGGCCAGTTTCACTGACCTTTTCTTTACTGTTTTAGAGTAGTTTCATGCATTTTCTTAGTGAATAAGGCAAGTTTTGGATGAAAATACACTTACACCTTGATTCAAGCAACTATTGTGAATTTTACATGATTTCATGAGGATTTTACATGAATTGAATGACAAATTGATGATGCATAATCTCATGACTTTGGCTAGAGCTTTGATGCACTTTATTTGCTTGATTTCAGGACAAAGGAAGCAAGGAAGAACCAGGTTAGTAGCCACGTTAATCTAGTTAACGTGACCACTAATGTGGAATGGGAATGAGCTTGCAACGTTAATGAGAAAAGTGATCACCAATAATGCCTGCGAAGCCATCATAAGTAGGTTAACGTGGTAGTTAACGTGGAGATAAAGAGAGCTCTAGCATTAGTGGTAAACGTGAACACCACTAACGCTCCAAGAATTGGCAATGAGCCACGTTAAGAGTCACGTTAACTTAGTTAACGTGAACTCTAACGTGGAAGGGAGTAACAATACCAACGTTAGTGACACTCACCTTTGTCACTAACGTTGGATCAAGCTAGCATTGCCCACGTTAGTGGTCACGTTAAGACCACTAACGTGAAAGTTAATGTGGAGCTAAGATTGATGAGCCAACGTTAGTCACCTTTGTCACTAATGTTGGAAATGGCATTCACTACCACGTTAACCTAGTTAACGTGAACTCTAACATGGAGAGTAAGGGCGTTTGGAGCGTTAGTGACAAAGGTAAGTGTCACTAACGCTCTCGAAAATAGGCATGCCCACGTTAAGAGTCACGTTAGTTAAACTAACGTGAACTCTAACGTAGGGAAAGTGGGGCATAAGGCAACGTTATTGGGAAAGGTAAGCCCCAATAACGCTTGTGAAGGTTCATAAGACAACGTTAGTAGTCATGTTAGTGCCACTAACGTTGAAGTTAACATGGACTATATGGGGTTGGAACGTTAGTGAAAAAGGTGATTGCCACTAATGTTCTCGAACCCACAATTTCACTTAACGTTAACATCATTAATGCCCATGCCTAACTCACACCTTTCTGCAAGTTGAGCCCACTAAAGATTTTAACTGCTTCAACTCAAGATCTTAGGCCCACATCTAAGACTTGAAGAACTCACTAGAAGATCAAGAAGAGTAGTATATATAGGAGTAGTTTTGAACTATACGAGAGCTTGGCACTTTAGAGAACTACCCTCTGTATATTTTCTTTTCTGCATTTTGAAGCATGTATTCTTTTCTGCCATTTTCCATTTTTAGAGCTATGAATTATAGTTTTCATTCTTCTTCTTCTTTCTTCTCTTTTGATTTACTAGAAAGCTTTCGATCTTAATTCAATTAGTTAGTTGTCTTGGAAAAGAAACTCTCCATAATTGGGTCTCCTCTGAGCCTTGGAAAAGGGATGAGGAGATCATGCTAGAAGTGCTTTCTCATGTTAGACCAAATTGGGGTCTGGGCGGATATAGTGACATGTAATCCTCCCAACACTTTGATTTGGAAATACATGTGGTATAATCAGTGACCATACTTCATCTTTTCCCATGAGCAATTAAATCAAGGAATTGGACAATTGTTCAAGCTTAGAGAGATTGGATTGCCAAGGAATTGGGATCCAATCACCTAAGATTGCCGAGGAGATCAATAGATGCATTGATTGAGGGAGAGATGAAAATGAACTTGATCCGGAGAATACAACATCTCCTGAGCCCAATGAATTCCCCATTTCTGATCTTACCCATTCTCTTTACTTTCTGCCATTTATTTCCATGCTCACTTCCCCAAATTCCCATTTAAGATTCTGCACTTTATTTTCTGCTATTTACTTTCTCGCCATTTAATTTTCTGCAATTCTCAAACTATACTCTGTTTAGCTCAACTAGCATACTCTTCTAACTAAAGTTGTTTGACCAATCAATCCCTGTGGGATTTGACCTCACTCTATTGTGAGTTTTTACTTGACGACAATTCCGTATACTTGCCGAAGGGAAATTTGTTGAGAGACAAGTTTTCGTGCATCAACTAGTAGATGAACTAGGGCAACATAGTTAGTCCTTGAGTTGCGACTAGGGTTAGGTATTATATGAAAAGTTAAACTGTTTCAGTATAGACTTAATGAACCTATACTTGGGGCAGAATAACTATTCATGCCGAATTTTACATAAGCTTTAAATACATACATTAAGCAGAGAAATCAGAGTAAATTAAAGAGATAAAGAGAAAAAGAGTGATATGGATATAGAAAAAAAGAGTAATCATAGAACAGTAAAGAGATACAGAGAATAGAGTAACCATAACAGAGTAAAGAGATACAAAGAGAAAAGAGTAATCTAATAAAGAGAAATGGTTTGAGCCAAGATATTGTAAAAGTGAAAGATGTAAAGTTAGTATAGTA
Source organism: Arachis stenosperma (assembly GCF_014773155.1). Lineage (NCBI taxonomy): Eukaryota > Viridiplantae > Streptophyta > Magnoliopsida > Fabales > Fabaceae > Arachis > Arachis stenosperma. Next base: position 70,546,787 of record NC_080380.1, on the reverse strand, counting down.
TGATTGAACAGAGAAAGAAAGAGATATTGCATAAGAATGTGAATGTGATGACGAATAATGAGAATGATAATGAATGGTGGTAATGAGAATGATTATGTGATGATCTGCTGCGTGAAGGCGGTCAGATAGATAGTGGTACGACCACAGAACGTTTTCCAGTACTACACAGCTATTGAGAGCTATACCTGCAACTGATAACCTGGGATCACTTGCAGAGGATATTAATTCATACATGACTAGAATGCTGCACCTGTAAGGCAAGGATTGCTTATAGAGGATATGATTTCATACACGGCTAGAATGCCGTTACCTGTAAGGCAGAGTCTGCTTACAGAGGATATGACGCATACGTCAGTTAGTGAGAACTGTACCTATGCTGACTGGAAAATCATACCCGTTTCAGCTGCTTCGGGTTACGTCGGGGGTGGGTAGAAACCGACAAATGAGCTCATTACCTGTACTAGGGCTAGACATGCATCATATTTGGTTACTCATTTCCTCTGTTATGATTGTTGTTTGAATGTATGCCTTCTTTATTTTTATTCTATTCTCTGTGTCTCTGTTTTGTTTTCTTGTATTCTTTTGTTTATGTTTTGCTTTTTGTTTTCTCTATTTTCTCTATTTATCTGTTTCTTCTGTCTACTGCTTCTCGGTATTCTGCTATCTATCTGCTAAACAACATGGAATTAATAAACATAACTAATAACCCTGGCCCTACTAAGAACTCCCCAGTTCTTACCCCTTCTCTCTCCCTTCCCCCTTCAGATGGAAGCATGAGTACCCTTCCGTAGTTCACTGACGATCGTTCCCAAAAAGGATTTCGCCCTAGGTAGTCTTCTGAGTTTGAGGTGAATCTCGTTTTCTATTTATATGTATATACTGTGAGACCAGCCAATGTCTGCACCCCATTTGTACGTGAACTTTAACCTAAATCCTGTGTATGAGACTCCTGTTGTGTGGCTACTTGATGAGGTACCAGAGAGACGTCATATGGCAATGTCTGATCGTGTAGAGGAGTAACAAATGATGTTCTACCATTTGATGATGTTCCACCTGACTTGAGATTTGAAGACTTAGAACGTACTTTCCCTCACTTTAGTAGTTTAGAGGGACTAGGTGAGTATAGAGTCTAGACTAGCCTGGGTGCCAGCATAGGGACTTCTTGAACAGGTCAGGGCCTGGGATGTTGTATGTATATATATGTATATAGTTATTATCTAGCTATATCTAGGGGTGTTCTAACTAACAGTCTATACTCTAATAAAGGCTAAATCACCGAATGTTGTCTACTACTTGTGATGTATTATGTGTGGTTATATATAACTGTTTTATATGTTATTCTTTGTGAATTGATTATATATGATTCTGTTTATTAATTCAAACGTTTTCAAAAAAAAAAAGTTCCTTGCAAAATAACTACGCTTTTAACAACGAATCAGGATCACATAATAAATAATAGATAATAATTAGGTAGAAAAGTTGGTAGCGCTCAGTTTCTAGTATGATCTGACGTACCAGAAATTGGGTCGTTACACCTCATGGTTACTTCAAAATACTTGATGAAGCTTCAAAAGAAACATTCACAGTCAATGGTCACAGAGTGAAGCACTACCTTGGTGGATCATCGAACAAGGAAGAAAATGTACATCTATTGGCATGAACAAAGAAATTGCAACGTCAAGTTAATGACGATAAAAGAGTGCTTCATGGGAGGCAACCCATGCATAGTATCCTTTAATTTTTATGCTTTGGTAGTTAGAAATAAAATATTTCTTCATATGCACTCAAGGAAACAAAAATCAATTGTAACAGAGAGCCACTGAACTTACATGAAGTTTATGACGAACATCAAGTTTGGTGTGAACAAAGACACTTTAAGATAGCATCCTGAGACGTCAAGTGTTATTTGAATCTATTTGAGTAATCTGAGTCATTAATTTTGCAGCATATAGTCACAACCTAAGTTTGGTGTTCACACCAGCTATTTAAATATTGAAATTTAACATAATCTGATTTAAGTTTCCTTGAGCAGAAGAAAGCAACAATAATCATTTTTTTAATTCCTTTAAAGAAAAATTAATTTTGTCTCTCACCACCACTTATTCAAAGTAGTTGATGTTTTGTTTTATTTTGCAGGAAAGGAAAAGAAAGGAACGGACAGCACCCACAAGGGAGCAAAGGGAGAAGTCATATGCTTCGGAGTTTTGTGCCTTGGGAAGAGCACTTGACATGCATTAGCTAGAAGATTTACACTCCTAATGCCATGCCCGAATCCTTATCCTCACCCCACCTCCTCATATAAGTCATCTATTTTCACTACACTCCCTCAATCCTCACCTTCAACTCCATGTAACCGAAACATAATCCACCTTGTCCTGCTTCAATAACTCATTTCCTTACTTTAAATTGGCAAGTAACACCTCCTTTGCTCACATACCTTTGCCTTATTCATATAATCTTTTCATACAATCTACATCACTTTTCTTCCAACCAAGAACATCATACCATGCCCATTCCACTCCTTTTCTTCCTAAGCTTTGCTCGGTCTAAGATTTTTTTCTTAATCCTACCTCCTCACTTCCAACCGTGTTTATACACCTCATTTTTTCAGCCCTTTCTTCTTTGCTTGGCTCACAATTTTTCTTATGCTTGAGGACAAGCACCATTCTAAGTTTAGTGTTGTGGATTCGTCCTCTTCCTTCTCCATTCAATGGCCTCACCAAGTTCCAAAAGAAGAAAAGGGAAGCAACTGGCTGAACCACCCACCTATGATAAAAAAAAGATTTAAATCTTAATTCCACGAGCTTCAATATCATGGGTGGATGGAAGAGAAAGAAGTAATTCCAGATATCAGATTTAAATTAAAGGAAGGTGAGTACCTTATAATGAGGAAAGTGATTGAAAAGAGAAGAAGAAAACTCCTGTGTGAACCTTATACAGACATAAGTGCAACCCTTGTAAGGGAGTTCTATGCAAATGCCGTAATGGAAAGCAAAACCAACCCCCCTACAAAAGTTATGTGAGGGGAGTAGAAGTAGACTTCAGCCCAGCAACAATCATGAGGGTTCTACAAATAAGATCAATACTATTCAGAGAGCCCAGTTTTAAAGAAAGAATGAAAGGCAAAAATAACCCAGATGAAATAGTGAATGATATATGTTTGGATGGCAAAAACTGGGTGAGAGATTCAAATGGGAATCCATGCCACTTGAAGAGGATTAATCTCTCACCTGAGGGCAAGGGTTGGTATGAAATAGTGAGAAGATCAATCTCCCTCACTGGAAACACTTCAAAAATCACAATAAAGAGAGCGATCATGATACAATGCATACTCAAAGGGGGAGAAATAAATGTTCCACAACTTATTGTAGACAACATTCAAGAAATAGCTGAAGACAGCAGTAAATCAACTAGACTTGGCCACCTAAGCACTATATTGCGTTTGTACAATAGGGCAGGGGTGCTTTTTGAGGAGCAAGACACAGACTGGGTGAAGGAAGGCAGGCCAATCACCAAGACAAGGATGGAAGGTGCCACTGACACTCTTAGTGAAAGAAGACCTCAGAGAAGAAAGAGGGGAACACAAATGGAAGAGGGACAGGCTTCTAGCACATTTGATCTGAGCCAAATTCAGAGTGCCATTGAAGGAATGTCTCAATAATACATGAGAGCTCAAGAGCAGCATGAGAATTTCCAACTGAAAATGATGGAACAACAAGAGAATTTCAAGCAAAGGATGATGGATCAACAAAGAGACTTTCAAGCAAGACTACTGGATTAGCACAGGGAGCAATCAAATCAATTCCAAGAGTCTTTCAAAAAAATATCTCAACAACAAGATCAGCTTGAAGGATATCTCCAAAACCTGTTGCGCTGGAAAAATATATATCATACAGCTAGAGAGTCAAAGCACTTGGATAAAGTGGAATATGACATAGATACACAAGCCAAGCTTAACTACCTAACTATTAGCATGCCAGTGTTAAATCGGGAGATTAGACCATTTCCACAATGTCCTAAATTAGGAGAGTCATAAACGGCCAGAGCAAAAAGAAATGAAAAAAGAATGAGGCAAAGCATGATGGATGCTGGACTTTGGGATGAGGTAGAGCAGTCTGGAAGACAACAAGAAACAAGAAAGAAGAAGAAACAATAACCAAAGAAGAAAGGAGAGTCGAGCAAAGGGAATGAGCACAAAAATTAGAGGTGGTCGAGTCCCTTTCATAGCTTTAAATAAATAAGGAAGATGCATATCTAAGTTTTCATATTATGCACTTTTATGTTTGAATAAGTATTCATGTTATGCATTTTTATGATTGGTTGTTTATTTGTGCATCACTCATTTGCCTTAAATTTTTGCTTGTTTCAAGTTCTTTAAAAATTCAATAAAAGGATTGCTATGAATAAAAACAAAGAAAAAAGTCTAGCCTAGGAGGACTAAATAAATCCTATGAACATGGTGGTCCACAGTTTGTGGTTATGATTAGATTATGGCCTAAGAAATCAATTAAATTAAGATGCTTGCTTGAGAACTGCTGGTTGGATATGATGAGACTCTAAGAATATGGTGAACAAAGATCCTTGACAAGAGCAAAAACAAAGAAAAGGAACAAGAGAAAAACAAAATAAAGAGGCTAGGCATCAATGACTAAACTTTGAATATGTGTCTGTGGTGTTTGTGTTCAAGGACATACTTGGGTTAGTAAATCTGCAGAGTCTTTCATCACTTGGTAACTTGAGTTAACAACTCAAGATTATCGATTGAAAACCCACTATCAAGAGTAGCCTTGCAATAAAACATTTAGTAACCCAAAGAGGTGCTGGACACTACTATTCAAAGACAAATTCAAGTTACATGCCTGTAGTATGAATGTGTTGAGGAATGAGGCTTGAACAAGTAAATCCAAAGGGGTGTTTGAACACCTAACAACTTAAACCAACTAGTTTGGGATTGTTGATTGAAAGCTTAAGATAAAAAGCTGCCTCAAGACAAGATACTAAGCTCAAATGAAAAAAATAAAGCTCCGAAAATAAGTAAAAGAATAAGTTAAGGATGATATAACAGTGCAATAAGAAAGGAGTCTCACAGGATCAACCAAGTAGTATTTGAATAAGCATTTTATGCAAAGAACTCATATAAGTTTAGGAGCTATGTCTAATTGAATGAAACAAAGAAACCCCATTGAGTATGATGATGCTAGACCCCTAAGTAGAAATTTCTTCTGTGTTGTTTCTTTCAATCCTTGCATTTCAGTTATTGTTAAAACTCTTTTCTCTTTTTCTTGAGGACAAGCAACATTTTATGTTTGGTGTTGTGATGCATTCGCATTTTGGTTAAATTAGCTAGTCTGTTTAAGTAGCTTTAGCTTAATTTCATGCATTTTATTCAAAATAAACAAGCAATTGAATGAAGTTCTCATATGTCAAGGACTAAGTGATTTTCTGCTCAATTTCATGCAATTGTTTAAGAGACAGAGCTTTGATGTAGTTCTATTTTATTTTGTGATCATGATAGGGGAGAAAAGCAGCAAATGTCCCTCAAGAACACCTCACAGCCGATAGAACCTTAGCGATGCGCTTGCTTGAAGAACGCTACGTTCCCCTGCAGCATAACCCTTGGCGCTATGCTCTCTTTCAAAGAGCGCTACATTCCTCACCCAAGAAATCTTGACTAGTGACGCATACACGTGGGTGACGCGTACGCGTAGAAGCGATATTTTTGGAAGGGCACGCGTACGTGTGGTAGGAGTTACGTTCTTCACCCAAGAGCACTACGTTCTTCATCCAAGAGCGCCTGTGATAGTTTAAAAGTTGGGATTGAAAATTTGGCTATCGACACGTATGCGTGGGAGACGCATATGCGTGGAAGTGGTATTTGTGAAGGGTCATGCGATCGCGTGGATAAAGCGGCAGCGTGGAAGTGATATTTTGAAAGCCACGCGTACGCGTGGATGACGTGTATACGTGGGACAGCGCTCTTGGCGTGAACGCTACGCTCTCTTGGAGAGCGCTAAAGATGACGCGCACTTGTATGAGATGCGTACGCGTGACAAGTACTAAAGGTGGTGATGACGCGCACGCGTGGGTGACGCGTTCGTGTGGATGCATGAGCACTACGCTCTCCTCAAGAACGCTACGTTCTCCTGGGAGCATCCACACTGTACCAACTAAAAGCCCAATTTGAGCAACTTGCAGGTACACATGAAGAAGCCACTGAACCAGTATAAATAGGGGGCATCTTGAATCAAAAAGGGTTTCTTCTGGATCCTCTCTTTTAGCTTCCTTTCTTTTTAGATCTCTTTTTTACTTTTTGCACTTTTGAATATTACTTTCTGCACTCAGACTTTACATCTTTTTCAGTTTCACTGTCGTTGATAGCTTTTTCTTCTTTTTCTTTTCTATGCTTAGTTTAATTTCCAGTTCTGAATTTGCAACTTGCTATGAGTCACTAAACCCCATTTTCACTAGGGGGAGGAGCTCTGTTGGTTTTAATGAATTGATAATTCTTCTCTTCTTCTTAATTCAAGTGATCCATCTAAGAAGAAACTTTTGTGCTTCACAGATTCAATTACTATCGAGAGAGATATTGAATCTATTTGAATTATGTGATGAACTTGAGAAATGAGTCATAGAATTTAATTTGGAGTTTATCCTCTCATGATTTTCTTGATTGATATATTCTGGGTTGGTATGTGTGATGTAACCACCCTGAATTGAAATCCTGAGAGTTGTGTGGCATCTGGGATTAGCAATTGATCTTCACCTCTTCTCATAAGCAATTAGATCTAGAGATTGGCAATTTTTTGTGACAAGAGAAATTGAATCACCAAGAGATTGGGATCCAATTATTCACAATCCGCTATAGACATGATTGAGAAGGAAGTGATCAACATTAATTCATAAGAAATCGACACCTCTAATCCCTAGCGATCTCACCAACCACATACTTCAATTTCTTTTTAGTTTCTAATCACACCAAACCCGTTTCCCTGTTTCATTTATGCAATTTAGAATTTCAGTCATTTACATTCCAGCTTTTACATTCTTGCAATTTTTCATTTTTGCTATTTATATTTTAGTTCTTCTTTCCTGCACTTTAAGTTTTTTCTATTTACACTTCCAGCCATTTAATTCATTCTCTTTTACTTTCAATCATTTCAATTTCCTGCCATTTATATTTTTTCACTTTATTTTCATGTTAAATATCTCAAGAAATCACAATTTGTCTGCCTAACTAGAACACTATTTAACTAAAATTTGCTTAATCCACTAATCCTTGTGGGATCAACCTCATTCTTGTGAGTTTTATTACTTGATACGACCCAGTATACTTGCCGGTAGTTAATACGTGAAATTCAATTCTTTCGTATAACCTTTCATGGTCACGATTCCTGCATTTTTGGTGTTAGCTTTTTCTTTTGCATGCTTCTACTTTCCTTTTAAAGTTTCGGTCTTGCTTTGCTTTTTGGTTTGAAGAAGGGTTGAAGCTTTTTGATTTTGCGCCTTTCTTGTTTGTTGGTAAAGTTAGGGTTTTCGACTTCCTATATCTGCATTGCCTCCAAAGGGTGCCTCTAGGTTTTGGTGGTGATCTTTGATCCTTGGGGCGCCCTTTTTGCTGTTGCATTCTGTTGTTTGCTGGTTGCTTTTTGTTTTCTGATTCTGCCCTTGTTACTTGGTAGTGACCTTTCTTTTCATTTTCTTACTGTAGGTGTAGATTCTTATGTCTTCTCGTAAGAATATTATTGAGATGTCTACAAAGGTCCCTCCTAGTATGGCTGATTGGTTAGATTTCATAGTGTTAATGTGTGTTACTGTAGCTGACTCGGAGTATTGTGAGAAGCTTAGGAGGTTTCATAGGATTTGTGGGAGTAGGGAGGATGAAAATAACTACAAGCTGGTATCACTCGACCCCGAGGAGAGGGTTAGTTTCCCTCCCTTAAGTCGGACAGAGCGTCCCTTCTTTTATGCTTATGACTATTTCTTTATCCAATTAGGGATTACCTTTCCTTTCACCGCGTTTGAGACTGACATTCTGTGGAACTGTAACGTGGCCCCTTCTCAGCTTCACCCAAACTCTTGGGCTTTTGTGAAGACTTTTCAGTTGTTATGTCAAGAGCTAGGTGTCCGACCTACCCTTTCCCTTTTCCTTTATCTGCTTGTGATGACCAAACCGGAGGCGGCCAAGAAGAAGGCTTCTTGGGTCTCTTTCCGGGCTACTCAGGGAAAGAAAGTCTTATCTATGTTTGATGACTCTTTCTGAGATTCTAAAAACTTCTATTTCAAAGTTGGGACTGTTGAGGGTGTTCACCCTTTCATTTTGGATGAGAATAAAGAACCCACCTTCCCCCTTTGGTGGCAAAAGGATCTTGTAGTCCTTAAGTATCCATGGGAGAGTTTAGATGAGGCTGAGAGGGCCTTTGTAAGTGTCTTCGAGGAGCACTGGCGAGAGCCTCCTCATTTGGACAGGAAGAAGTTTTTAGGAGATCCTGCTCTCCTTCGTTTCGAACTAGGTAGCACCCGACTTCTTTATAAGGCAGTCTTTTCTTGTTTGTTTGTTCACACATTTTTTATATCCATCCATTCTGTAATTGTTTATGTGGTCTGTTTCTTCTTTTTCAGAGATGGTGGCCAATTCTGATTCGATGAAGTTCCTCTGGAAGACCAAGAAAACAGTGGCTGCTCAAAATATCCAGAACAAGATGTCGGGAGAGGGTTCTAGTCAGGTTCCTCCGATAAAGCCGGAATTTGATCCTCAGGGTCTGAGAAAGGTCATCCAGACCCCTCGAGTTCGGGCAGTTTCTTCTGATCCACCCTTGGGGACTTCTAGTCTTGCCTCCTCTCCTACTTCAGCTGGTCCTCCTCCTAAGAGGTCGAGGACTGCTGGGACTTATAACCTTGATAATGCAGATTTTGACAGTGTGGCTTTTGCTACAGAGCGTATCGCTCCTTATGGCAAGGTTCTGACCGATGATGTGTCGATCCTCCACCACTTTGACTTTATATCCAGCAATAATATTCGGATGACTAATCTCAGTGCTACCTTATCTCGGGTCCTCAAGGAGTCTCCTGTCCACGCTACTAGTTCTTTTCTCGAGAAGGCCAAGGCCGATTATGATAGGCTGGAGGGTTTGAGGGTTCAATTAGAGGCCAAGAATGTTGGATTAGAGCTTACTGCAGAGAGGGAGAAAGCCCAGGCAACTACTGCAAAGGCGGCTGCTAATCTGGGCGAGGATATGGCCAAGAAGGCTAAGGAGAGCTACATTCGGACCTATGGTGAGCTTTTGGAGACTAAGGAGAGGCTTCAGTCTGCTCATGACGACTATGCCGAGCTTCAGGGCCATGTGGTGAATGGTATGACTACTTTGTATAAGAATCTGAAGGCCCAAGTCTGAGTTATTGCTCCTGATGCCGACCTCAGTCTGTTTAGCATGGATAGTGTTGTGGAGGATGGAAAGATTGTGCCTGCCCCTGATGATGATGAGGCCCCTCCTTCTGTGTCAACGGCTAAGGCTTCTACAGCCCCTCCTTCTGAGACGTCTCAGCCCGAGGCGGAGCCTGATCTGGAGATCCTAAACGGACCTGATGGTGTGGTCGGTGCTGTCTCGATCTCTGTCATCCCTCCTGGCCCTTAGGATGCAGCGACTGGGGCAAAGCTGGACCCTTTGTGATTCTTTCCTTTATCTTTATTTATAATTTACTCTTGGGTTGCCTTTGGGCAACCTTTGAGCCTTTAATGTTTTCATTTTTTGTTTCTAACTGTTCTGGTGGTGCACTGGTCGACCATGGCAAAGTACTTTCATCTTTAGGTTGTTTTCTCAACCTTTGTACGACCTTATATTTGGTGATGGCATACCTCCGTGGGTTCTAATTCCCTGGGCGTTTAAGGCTTTCTTGGCTAGCATTATCTAAGGTGGTGTTCGTTCTATGAACTTCTACCTTTGCCTTTTTTTTTGGACTATGCCTTTTCTTAGTTGTATTGACAACTTTTATTTTTTGTGATGTCGTCCTTGGTTGGTTGGTGACGTAGGCTTTGGTTGGTGTCTCTTCGATGATCTCGTGGTAGTGTTCTTTCATGAACTTCTACCTTCTTCTAGTTTTGCGTGAGTTTAATGTTACTCTATGTTTTAGTCCTTCACAGCTTCACCTTTATAGGCTTTTAATCGATTCCAATAACTTTGGTGCAGTGTTCTTATTCAAAACCTTTCTTTAGTTAAATTGGATGACTTTGGAGCCTTCTTGATTTCATGATTGCTTTTGCTTTTTAAGTAGCGCCTTTTTTGGACGTCTACATTTTAGCAACTCAGACACTACGTTTTTTAACCTCCCTTTGGCCTTTGTATGGCATTTGTTCCCTTTTTAGTGATCCTTTAATTGGTTCGACTTCACTATCGGGCCTTCTCAAGTTATTTTTAGTAATCTCGCTGGCCGCTTTGTATAGGTTACTTTTTATAATTTCTCATATTACCTCGGGATATGTCGCATCACCTTGTCAACCTTTCTTGGTTGGGCTATGAATTTTGCGTTATTCTGAGGGTAAATTAATGCGTCTTGGTAGAAAACTTTTTAGGAAAACTTAAATTTTATTCAAGTAGTAAAATAACCAGACAAAATATAAATAGGAGTATGTACATACGAGGGCTTACCCTGCTAGTTGGGCAGCTTTTAGGTCTTGGCCTGGTGACTCATTAAAAAACCCTTTAGGGAAAAAAGAGCGCGCCTTGGCTTGAGACCTTTTTCTAGCTGCAGTACCTTCTTAGGTTATAGGCATGCCATGACCTCGGGAGCTCCAGCCCTTAGAGGTCGGCCACCCTATAATAACCTTTTCCTAGTACATCCGTGATTCAGTATGGTCCTTTCCAGTTGGCTGCTAACTTCCCTTATCCCGACCGACCTGCTCCGATATCGTTTCGGATGAGGATGAGGTCGTCGGTAGTGAAGCTTCGTTGGACTACCTTTCAGTTATATCTTGAGGCCATTCGATGCTTTAGGGCTTCTTCCTCAATCCGAGCTCTTTCTCGGACCTCTGGATGCAAGTCGAGTTCTTCCTTTTGTGCTTGGGGGTTGGCACCCTCATTGTAGAAGATCATCCTAGGGGATCTTTCTTCTACTTCTATGGGATCATTGCCTCCATTCCGTAAGCAAGTCAGAAGGGTGACTCTCCTGCGGTGGAGTGTGGTGTTGTCTGGTATGCCCAGAGGACTTGCGGGAACTCTTCCGCCCAAGCTCCCTTTGCGTCCTGCAGTCGACGTTTCAACCCGGCCAATATGACTTTGTTGGCGGCTTCCGCCTGTCCGTTGGCTTGTGGGTGTTCCACTGATGTGAACTGGTGTTTGATTTTCAAATAAACTACTAGGTTCCTGAAGCCAGTGTCTGTGAACTAAGTACCATTGTCTGTGGTGATGGAGTAGGAGACCCCAAACCTTGTGATAATGTTTCTGTATAGGAACTTCTAACTTTTTGGGCGGTGGCGATGACCAGTGGCTTTGCCTCGATCCATTTTGCGAAGTAATATATCCATACGATGAGGAATTTGACTTGCCCTGATCCTTGGAGGAATGGTCCGAGGAGGTCGAGCCCGTTGCGAATGCACTACCAAAAATTTTGGTAAAAACGGCAGTTTTTTTTGTATTTACGGTGGTTTGAACCGTCATTATTACCAATAATGGCGGTTTCATAAAGCGACGTAATTCTGGGCGCCATTCTGGTTATTACGGCGGTTTTTTGAAAACCGTCACAAATCCCTGGGTTAAAACAGCAGTTTTTGAATAGGTTAAAATGGCAGTTCAAACTGCCGTTATTTCCAGGGTTAAAATGGTAGTTTTTGGATAGGTTAAAATGGCAGTTTGAACCGCCATTATTACCTGACAGAGTGGCATTTTGGTTGGTTAAAACGGCGGTTCAAACTGCCGTTATTTCAAGGTTAAAAAGGCGGTTTTTGGATAGGTTAAAATGGTGGTTTGAACTGCCATTATTACCCTGACAGAGTGGCGTTTTGGTTGGTTAAAACGGCAGTTCAAACCGCCATTATTTCCAGGGTTAAAATGGCGGTTTTTGGATAGGTTAAAACAGCGGTTTGAACCGCCATTATTACCCTGACAGAGTGGCGTTTTAATTGGTTAGAACGGCATTTTTGAACCGCCTTTTTTACCTTGACAGTAGCATTTTGGTTGGTTAAAATGTCATTTTCGAACCGCCGTTTTACCCTGACAGTGACATTTTTTATCGTTTAAAAAAATAATTTTTACCGTGATTTTTATCGCGTTAAATAAATAATTGTGATTAAAATTTCACAATAGCAAAAAATCATAATCTATAAATGAAATATTATATAACTCATAAACAAAATATTAATATAATATATAATTTTTTATTATTGAAAATCAAAAGTAATAACTCCTATACAAAACCTTGTCTTACTAAACTTACGAAAATACAAGCATTGCAATAAACACTAATCAGTCAAATCTACCATCCAGTTCCCTAAACTATGTTAATATCTAATAATGTATTTAAACCATCTAATAAGTGCTGTTTTTACTACTTAGAATATGAATATACAAGACAAGTAGCTTAGCTAAGTGATGATGAATAAGATTTGGAGGCCAAAAGTTTCCTCCTTTTGTAATTAACTTTAAAACAAGCCTGCCTTAGTTTCTTGGTCTCTTGTGTGAGTTTCATCTCAGGGACTTGCTCCAACATCTTTGTTTCTTGCTCCAACACTCCAACTTTATTATCCAAACTCATCTCTTACAAACCACCAATATCACAATGAGGCAGATTAGCAAGGACATCAATAGTGCATGTAAACTGGTTATTCTGCAGATACCTGCACAAATATAAACAAGTCAATTTGGAATATAATCAATATGATGTAAAGTATTGACAAAAAGAATATTGATAATCTATACTACAAGAATTGGTCGCTAATTTCTAATCTATGCTACAAGTTTTGCTTGAAGAAGTTGGCAGAACTAAGGAATCAAATTGCCCAATCATTCTCAACACATTTGATGCATTAGAGCATGATGCCTTGTAAGAAATTTCATCCATTTTGCCTCCTCATATCTACCCCATTGGTCCCTTTGATCATTCAAACAGCAACATAGTCATAGTCATGATTTATTAATAATCATCATCTTTTAGTCCTTACACATCCCTTTGCCACATGTTCCCAATTTCCAAATTGTTAATATTACTCTTGGAAAATGAAACCATATTACTATGTATCTATGTAATATTATTCTTGATTGATGAGATGAGAATATAGACACAAATTCAACACAACACAATGGCTAGTATTAAAATTAATTTACACCTAAATTTCTTTACACTTATTATACATTGAAATTAAACTTTATTTATCTAGTTAATTGTGTTATCGTTTTAGTATAAATGTTTAATGCAAAACTAGATAGTTGATAGGGGGATGCCACATTAATAATAATTAGCGAACAATGCATGATAAAATTATTAGTATTGGAATTAATTGTATCAGTAATGAATAGACATGGAAAAATACCTCCATTAAAACTAAAAGGAGATTCTCACCTCAGCAAGCATGTACGAAAGGTAAGCCATCAATATCATAAGAGTAGCCTCATTATCGGAACAATGCCTGCCATTTGTGACAAGGTGTTCAAAATTATTTCTTCATTCTTTAAATGAAAAAACAAATGGAGTGAAACAGATTCAGAGATAAGGAAAAATTTACATGATTCCTTTTGTTTGAGGGAATAGTTACTGTTCCGAGGGTTACCTGAAACGTGTAGCTCGGTCGTCTAGCAAGACCCGAGGTAGGGGTTCCGTGACCCGAGCTTGGTGTGCTGAGCGGCGGGGGGTTGTACCTGCAATGACACTCCGATGCTTAAGTTAGCATGGGTCCAAGCAGATATTGAGTAGAATTAGAGTATCAGTTATACCTGGGTGTTCCAGTGTATTTATAGTGGTTGGCCGTGATCTTCCCTGGATAAGATATTTCTTATCTTATCTTTATCTTTTGGGAGTTTTATCTCTATCTTTGCGGAACCGCCTCTTCTAGGCCTATTTCGGCCTTTAGGTTTTGGGCTGCGTTCCTTTTGATGGGCCTTCCTTGCTATGATGTCCGAGGTCCGACCTTTAGGCGTGGGCCTTTGGATGAGGTCGGACCTTTCGTGGATTGGCCGAGTATGGAGAGCTCGGTCAGGGTATGAACAGTGCCCCTGTCCGAGTTCGTCCTTTTGAGAGGTCGAGCTCGGGCATAGTCGTTTTTTCAAAATTTGAAAATGGCCGTTTCAGCATTTATTGCTTTTTACCGTTTCTCCTCGATTTCCGTTCGGGCTCTGTGCAGGCATTATTTATTTGCCCCTTTCCTCATTTTCTTTGTTTATTCTGTTCCCTTTCCCTTTCTTTGGGTTTTTCGCCACCTCTCTTTCGAGCATCTTCCTTCTTTCTCTCTGTTTTTCTTCTCCGATTCTTTCTGTGCGTTGTTTTTCGGGGTTTCCTCTGCGCCGCTGTTTTCGTTCTTCTTTGCATCGGAGCTCGTCGTCTTCTTCCTTTTTTCCAGGTTTGTTTCTCGTCTTTACTTTCGCCTGTGCACATATGCTTTTGTTTCTTTTTCTTCTATGCTGGGGTTGCCCCGAAAAGAGGCGCCGCCATTGCTTTGGTTGTTTGTATGTGGGGGGGGGGGGCTCTTTTCTCTTGGTTTTTTGTTGTCTGCCTATTTATGTGATTTTTGGCTTGCTGTTGTATTCTTCTTTGTAGGCAAGATTTTTTATGTCTCGAAAGGTGTTTCAAGCAATGTCGACCAAGATTCCGAGTGGTCTTGGTTGGGTAGATCCTGTTCCTCTAAGGGTCCCTTCTGTTGTGGATTCTGAGTATCTAGTTAGGTTCCGTAGGGAGTGTAGTATTTGTGAGAGCAGGGAGTCTGAACGGGATTATGAGCTAGTAGCCCCAGAGCCCGAGGAGAGAGTGTGCTTCCCGCCTTTAGAAAGTTCCGAGAAGCTATTCTTTTATGCTTACGATTGTTTTTTCTCTAAGCTGGGTGTACGACTTCCTTTTACCGACTTGGAGTCCGAGGTCCTTTGGTCTTGTAACCTTGCCCCTACGCAACTCCATCCAAATTCTTGGGCGTTTTTAAAGCTGTTTCAACTTTTGTGTCAGTTTTTGGGCGTCTCTCCTTCTGTTTCTCTTTTTTCCTATCTGTTCGCGTTGACGAAGCCGGGGTCGGGTGCTGGGAAGGTGTCTTGGGTCTCTTTTAGGGCTAACCAGGGGAAGAAGTTTTGTACCTTGTATGATGAGTCGTTTCATGATTTCAAGAACTACTATTTCAAGGTCCGGGCTGCTGGAGATGTCCGACCTTTCTTTCTAGATGAGAGTGGGGAGCCTTCTTTTCCTCTTTGTTGGCAGGAGAATGTAGTGTCGGTTAAGTATACTTTTGAGAGTCTAGATGAGGTAGAGCAGGCTTTTGCGGGTGTGTTGAGCAGTTTATGGGGTCGGGCACCTCACTTGGACACGAAGAAAATGTTGGGAGATCCAAGCCTTCTCCGTTCCGAGTTAGGTAGTTCCCGACCTCTCCGAGCTTCATCTTTTTAGTATTTTGCCTGTTTTGGTGGAATTCTTGTTTGTGATAATCCCCTTCTTTTTGTTTCTGCAGAGATGTCTTCTCAGGCGGATTCCATGAAGTTTCTTCGTCGTTCGAAGAAGTCTGCGGCTGCTCGGAATATCGAGGCTGAGGTTTCTGCCCGATCTTCTCCGCAGAAGACTACCGTGGGTGTTCAGACTCGGTCGAAGACCATTCCGACTCCTCAGTTCCGAGCTATAACTCAAGATCCTCCGACCTCCGGACCCGGTCACCTTTCCCCGTCTTCGACCTCGGGTCCTCCCCCCAAGAAGCAGAAGACCTCTCAAGAGCTTGCTGGTTTCAATGATAAGGATTTTGACGCTCTTGGTTGGATTGAGCAGCACATTCTCCCCCAGACCTTTATTTCTACTGATGATGCGTCTATGGAGCATCACTTTCAGTATATGGCGCGGAGCTGTGTTCGGATGGCTAGTCTTCATGCCGCTATTGCTCGGGAGTTCAAGAAAGCTCCCCTTGGGGCGACCAGCTCCCAACTTGAGAAGGCACGGTCTGAGCTTGATAAGATTAGTCAACTGAAGGCTGCCAGGATTACTGAGCTGGAGGCCTCTTTGGAGGAAGAGAAAACTAGGGCCACCGCGGCTGTGGCGGCGGCGAAGACATCTGAGGAGATGGCGAGGGTGGCGACGGAGAACTATACTAAGCTGTATGCCGAGCTTGTGGAGACGAAGGAGAAGTTGCAGTATGCTCGGGATGATTTTTACGAGCTGGAAGATAATGTGGCCAAGGGTATGGATGCTATGTTTGTGAATTTGAGGGATCAGGTCCGGGTTCTTGCTCCCGACCTGGATCTGAGCTTATTCAGTACGGAAAACATTGTTGTGGAGGGAAAGATTGTTCCTGCTCCTGCCGAGGATGAGGTTCCGGTGTCCGACCACAAGGCTCCGGTGTCCGACCCCGAGGTTCCGGTTGTGAACCCGACTTCACCTTTGGCTGAGGATAGATCTGGTGTGGAGGTTTCAAACCGGGATGACGTTGCCGTTGATGCAGTCCCGATATCTATGTTTCAGCCTGCTGTCGATGTGGAGTCCGGAAAGGGCCTCGATCCTCTGTAGTCTTGTACTTCTTTGGTGTTTTGCCCGATCTGTGGGCTCTTTTGTTTTTGGATGGTTTCTGTTGAACACTTTGGACACCTTTTGTTTTATTTAGCTACTTGTAGTAACTTTATTATGCGGTGTTTTTTGTTCGCGCTTGACTTTTTGTTTCCGCTTTTGTGCTTTTTAGTCGTTTTCGGATAACAACTTTTTAGCTTAGCGTTTTGACTTCTTACTTTCGCTTTTGTGCTTTTTAGTTGTTTTCGGATAACAACTTTTTAGCTTAGCGTTTTGACTTCTTACTTTCGCTTTTGTGCTTTTTAGTTGTTTTCGATTAACAACTTTTTAGCTAGCGTTTTGACTTCTTACTTTCGCTTTCGTGCTTTTTAGTTGTTTTTCGGATAACAACTTTTTAGCTAGTGTTTTGACTTTATGTCTCCGCTTTCGTGCTTTTTAGTTGTTTTTTGCATAACAACTTTTTAGCTAGCGTTTTGAAACTTCTTTCAATTTCGTTCTTTTCGCTTTGTACTTTTTAGTTGCTTTTTGTAAAGCAACTTTTTAGTAAGCGTTTTTCGAAATCCTGGTTCTTGCCGTTTTAAGGCTTCTTTCTCGGGCCGAGCTTTTTCTCGGACATCGGGTGCTCGAGTACCTCCTTTTTGTTAGGTCCGACTTCGTCGTTTGGTCGGCCTTTTTAAGTTATTTTTGTAACCTCTTTTATTTGGCTTTTCGAGCCATTTTCAGGGTTACTTTATAACTTCTCACATTAATTTGAACCTCGTCGCTTTATCTTTGCCGACCTTGTATGGTCTTTTGGCAAATGATTTTTTGCGTTTTGCCGAGCATAAATTAATGCGCCTTGGTGGGGTACTTTCTAGGATTTGCTTCATCATGAGGAAGAGAAAATAGAGAAATTTGATTAGTATTAAAAAAGAAAGAATATTTACAAAGTGTTTACCCTTTAGGTCGGGTATCCTGCTTAACCGGGTGTCTCATTAAAAAACCCTTGTAGGGAAAAAGAGTACACCTCAGGTTAAGTTTTTCTAGCTGTAGTACCGTCTTAGATTACAGGCGTGCCAGGTCCTGGGCAGCTCATTGCCTTCTAGGTCGGATATTTTGTAGTAGCCTGTCCCTAAGACTTCTGTTACCTTGTAGGGCCCTTTCCAATTTGCGGCTAGCTTTCCTTCTCCCGACTTTTGTGTTCCGATGTCATTTCGGATTAGAATCAGGTCGTGACTGGAGAAGCTTCGCTTTATCACCTTTTGATTGTATCTGAGGGCCGTTCGCCGTTTTAAGGCTTCTTCTTGAATCCGAGCTCTTTCTCGGACCTCGGGGAGGAGGTCGAGTTCTCCCCTTTATGCCTGCGGGTTATCTTTTTCGTTGTAGAAGATGGTTCTAGGTGACCCTTCCTCTATTTCAATAGGAATCATTGCCTCCATCCCGTAAGCTAGCCGGAATGGGGATTCTCCCGTTGTAGAGTGCGGGGTTGTCCGATATGCCCATAGTACCTGGGGGAGTTCGTCGGCCCACGCCCCTTTGGCCTCTTGGAGTCTTCGCTTTAACCCGGCCAAGATGACTTTATTTGCAGCCTCTGCTTGTCCATTGGCTTGTGGGTGCTCGACCGATGTGAATTGCTGTTTGATTTTTAGTTCGGCCACCAAGTTCTGAAAACTTGTGTCCGTGAACTGTGTTCCATTGTCTGTTGTGATGGAGTAGGGGACTCCGAACCTCGTGACGATGTTTTTGTATAGGAATTTACGGCTTTTCTGAGCCGTAATAGTGGCTAAGGGTTCGGCTTCGATCCATTTTGTGAAGTAGTCGACCCCTACTAAGAGGTATTTGACTTGCCCCGGTCCTTGTGGAAACGGGCCGAGTAGGTCGAGTCCCCATTTTGCGAAGGGCCATGGCGCAGTGATGCTGATAAGGTCTTCGGGCGGTGCCTTGTGAAAATTGGCGTGTTTTTGGCAGGGGGGGCATATTTTCACAAACTCTGTCGCGTCTCTTTGTAAGGTCGGCCAGTAGAACCCGGCCCTGACTACTTTCTTGGATAGTGCCCGAGCTCCGAGATGGTTCCCACACATGCCTTCGTGGACTTCTTCGAGGACGCCCTTTGTTTCTGAGGTCGGAACGCACCTAAGGAGGGGGTTTGAGAATCCTCTTCTGTATAATACGTCGTGAATTAGCGTATAATTCTGGGCGTCCTTTGCAAGCCTTTTAGCTTCTTTTCTTTCTATGGGGAGAGTTCCTGACTTCAGGTAGTTGAGTATGGGGGTCATCCATCCTTGCTGTTGGTTGGATATGTTTAACGTTTCTTCCTCTCTTAGCACGGAGGGAGATTGTAGGGTTTCTTGGAGAAGACTTCTGTTGTTGCCTCCGGGCTTGGTGCTAGCGAGCTTTGAGAGGGCGTCTGCCCGAGCATTTTGTTCCCGAGGTATGTGCTGGATTTGTATTTCCGGGAAGTGTCGTAATTGTGCCTGTGTTTGGTCCAGGTACTTTTTCATAGTAGGGTCTTTGGCCTGGTAACTTCCATTTACTTGTGATGTGACGACCTGGGAGTCGCTGAAGATCGTGATTCTCTGGGCTCCGACCTCTTCGGCTAGCTTTAGTCCTGCTAGTAGGGCCTCGTATTCGGCTTGGTTGTTTGAAGCCTGGAACTCGAATTTTAAGGATAGCTCTATCCGTGTTCCTTGGTCGCTTTCGAGTATAACACCGGCTCCGCTTCCTGTTTTGTTTGAGGACCCGTCGACATACAGATTCCACGAGAGTGGGGTTCCCGGGGTCTCAGTATATTCTGCGATGAAGTCGGCTAGATATTGAGATTTTATGGCAGTCCGGGCTTCATAGTGGAGGTCGAACTCGGACAGTTCCACCGCCCATTGTAGGATTCGTCCTGCCATGTCTGTTTTTTGTAGGATGTGTCTCATGGGTTGGTTCGTCCGGACTTTGATGGTGTGGGCTTGAAAGTAGGGACGGAGCCTCCGAGCCGTGAATACTAGGGCGTAGGCGAATTTCTCTATTTTCTGATAGTTTAATTCGGCCCCTTGTAGTGCCTTGCTTACGAAGTATATGGGGTGTTGTCCTTGGTCATTTTCTCGTATTAATGCTGAAGCAACTGCCCGATGTCCGACCGAGAGGTATAATACGAGCTCTTCCCCTTTTAAAGGCCGGGTTAGGATTGGTGGCTGCCCGAGGAATTCCTTGAATTCTTGGAAGGCTTTTTCGCACTCTGGGGTCCATGAGAAGGGTTTCCCTTTCTTTAGGAGTGAGTAGAGAGGTAGTGATTTTATCGCTGATCCTGCCAAGAATCTTGATAGGGCGGCTAGCCTTCCATTTAGTTGTTGTACTTCTTTGACACACGTCGGGCTCTTCATTTTGAGTATCGCTTGGCATTTGTCCGGGTTTGCTTCGATGCCTCTTTGAGTCAGCATGAAGCCTAAGAACTTTCCGGCTTCTGCGGCGAAGGTGCACTTGGTCGGGTTAAGTCTCATGTTGTGTTTCCTGAGGGTGCCGAAGACACTTGTGAGGTCGGGAACCAAGTTTCTGTCTTCTTGTGTCTTTACCAGCATATCGTCGACGTACACTTCTAGCTGTAGCCCGATGTGCTCTGAGAATACTTTGTTCATTAGCCTTTGGTAGGTTGCCCCGGCGTTCTTCAGCCCGAAGGGCATTACTACGTAGCAGTAGTTTGCCCTTGGGGTTATGAACGAGGTCTTTTCTTGGTCGGGTCCGTACATTGGGATTTGATTGTATCCCGAGTATGCGTCCATGAAGGAGAGATATCTGTAGCCTGAGGCTGCGTCGACTAAGGCGTCGATGTTTGGTAGTGGATATGGGTCTTTGGGGCAGGCTTTGTTGAGATCCGTGTAATCGACGCACATCCTCCATTTTCCGTTGGGCTTTTTTACCAGGACCACGTTTGCGAGCCATAGGGGATATTTTACTTCCCTAATGAATCCTGCATCTAGTAGTGCTTGTACCTGTTCTTCTATTGCCTGCATGCGCTCGGGTCCGAGCTTCCGGCGTCTCTGTTGGACGGTCTGGATCCTGGGTATACTGATAGCTTATGGCACGTCAGGTCGGGACTTATGCCTGGCATGTCGGAGGCCTTCCAGGCGAAGAGGTCGGAATTCTCCCTTAAGAGGGTTATGAGTTCCTCCTTTAGGCCTGCTTCGAGGTTTGCTCCAATGTTTGTTACTTTTTCAGGTGTGTTCCCGATTTGGATCCTCTCGGTTTCTCCCTCTGGTTGTGGCCGAAGGTCTTCTCGGGTTTGAACTCGCCCGAGTTCTATTGTGTTGATCTCTTTCCCTTTTAGGCTTAGGCTTTCGTTGTAGCATCGCCGTGCTAGCTTTTGGTCGCCCTTTAGGGTAACGATTCCTTTTGTGGTAGGGAACTTCATACAGAGGTGTGGGGTCGAGACTATAGCTGCCAGTCTGTTTAAGGTTGGTCGCCCAATAAGGGCATTGTACGCTGAAATGACGTCGACTACAATGTAGTCGATGCTTAATGTTTTAGATTGCTCGCCTCTTCCAAAGGTAGTGTGTAGCGAGATGTATCCTAAGGGATGGATCGGGGTGTCCCCTAGCCCAAATAGGTCGGTGGGATAGGCTTTTAGCTCTTTTTCCTCAAGTCCGAGTTTGTCGAAGGCCGCTTTGAACAGGATATCTGCTGAGCTTCCCTGGTCAATCAGGGTCCGATGTAAGTTGGCGTTTGCTAGAATAACGGTGATCACCATTGGATCGTCATGCCCGGGTATTATCCCTTGAGCATCCTCTCGGGTAAATGAGATAGTGGGTAACTCGGGCAGGGAACTGTCTTCTCGGACATGATAGATTTCTTTGAGGTGTCTTTTTCGCGAGGATCTGGATGTTCCTCCGCCTGCGAAACCTCCATTTATCATGTGAACGTGTCTTTCAGGGGTTCGCGGGACTTGTTCGGCCCGACCTTCATTGTCTCCTCGTCTTCTCTTCCTGGTATCTTCTCCTTTCTCTGCTATGTATCTGTCGAGCTTTCCTTCTCTGGCTAGCTTTTCTATGACATTCTTTAGGTCGTGGCAGTCGTTGGTAGAATGACCGTAGAGTTTGTGATATTCGCAGTATTCGGACCGATCTCTCCCCGCTCTTTTGTGTTTTAGAGGTCGGGGTGGTGGGATCTTTTCGGTGTGGCATACTTCTCTGTAGATGTCTACCAGGGAGACTCGGAGGGGGGTATAGTTGTGGTACTTCCGGGGCTTGTCTGAGTTGGGTTCTTCTTTCTTCTTCTGTTCTCGATCTCGATCTCGGAGTGGGTAGGTTGATTCCTTCCTAGAAGAGTCTCTTAGCTGGGAGGTTTCCTCCATATTGATATATTTTTCTGCCCGCTCCTGCACCTCGTATAGGGAGGTCGGGTATCGTTTGGAGAGGGATTGGCTAAACGGTCCTTCCTTTAGGCCGTTTGCCAATCCCATGATAGCTGCTTCAGTGGGCAAGTGTTGTATGTCCAGGCAGGCTTTGTTGAATCGCTCCATGTATTCTCGGAGAGTTTCTTGGTTACCTTGTTTGATCCCGAGTAGACTGGGGGCATGTTTTGCCTTGTCCTTTTGAATGGAGAACCTTGTTAGGAATTTCTTAGTTAGGTCTTCGAAGCTGGTGATTGATCTCGGTGGCAGGTTGTCGAACCACCTCATGGCTGACTTGGTGAGAGTGGTGGGGAAGGCTTTGCACCGAATCGCGTCGGAGGCGTCGACTAGGTACATTCTGCTTCTGAAGTTGCTGAGGTGGTGACTTGGATCGGTGGTGCCGTCGTAGAGATCCATATCGGGTGGTTTGAAGTTTCGCGGTACCTTCTCCTTCATGATCTCTTTTGTGAAGGGATCATGATTGCCTTCAGGGGTGGTGTCGCGTTCTGTTCGATCTTTCAGGTTGGCCTCTATTTTCCGTAGTTTTTCTTCTAATTCTCTGCGCTTGCGAGCCTCCCTTCTCAGATCTTGTTCGGTTTCTTTTTGCTTTTTTACGTCCTTTTCGAGTTGTTTCAGTTGGTTTTGTTGTGCCCGGACTGCTTCTAGAATTTCCGAGCTCTTTTCTCTTTCGGGATTTTGTGGATCTTTGTTTGGGAGTGATGTACTTGGGTGATTCTGTTTGTTTCCTCCTGGAGTGCGTGGTGATAGAGGGCTGTCCGGTCGTTCTCCGGTGTCAATTTCCTCCTCTTGTTCCGAAGCAGCGTGGTCATTGTTGAGAGGATCGTCCGCCATGGTAAAGGGATGACTTCCAGGTCCCCGGCAACGGCGCCAATGTTCCGAGGGTTACCTGAAACGTGTAGCTCGGTCGTCTAGCAAGACCCGAGGTAGGGGTTCCGTGACCCGAGCTTGGTGTGCTGAGCGGCGGGGGGTTGTACCTGCAATGACACTCCGATGCTTAAGTTAGCATGGGTCCAAGCAGATATTGAGTAGAATTAGAGTATCAGTTATACCTGGGTGTTCCAGTGTATTTATAGTGGTTGGCCGTGATCTTCTCTGGATAAGATATTTCTTATCTTATCTTTATCTTTTGGGAGTTTTATCTCTATCTTTGCGGAACCGCCTCTTCTAGGCCTATTTCGGCCTTTAGGTTTTGGGCTGCGTTCCTTTTGATGGGCCTTCCTTGCTATGATGTCCGAGGTCCGACCTTTAGGCGTGGGCCTTTGGATGAGGTCGGACCTTTCGTGGATTGGCCGAGTATGGAGAGCTCGGTCAGGGTATGAACAGTTACCATGCCATCTCACTCCTTCCTTGCAAAGCAGCAAGGTGAAGAGGAGTCACTCATTACAATTGTTGAAAAGATGAGCTTGAAAAGATGTATTAATTAATTTGACATGTAGCTAATTATATTCAAGTGATCTTTGATTCAAATTGGTTAAATTTGCAAGTCTAAGAGAACCTCAAACTTACACAAACAATAAAACCAGCAAGTAGTAGTTAGCCTGTCATTTTCTGATTCCTGCAAAACCATGGATGGGGCACTCTAATTTTCAATCCCCTACTTGCTCAATCAAGGTTAATTGAACTACTAATTTAGTCATATAAATTCTTAACCGATTTATTTAATGTCCTATAGAGCATTAGTTAAAAATTAAAATGAAAAACAAGTTTATCTTAAAATGTAAAATATTATCGTTTATAAATATGATAAGGTATTATTATGATAAATGCTCAAGAAGATAATTACACACAGGTTTGTAAGAGAGGTCATATCAGAAATAGAGTAAGGGATTGCCCAGTGAAGTTATTATAAGCCGGATGTCTGCATACAAAGAATTAATTATGTTAGAACTATAATCATAATATTATGGGTGAAATAAACTTAAGGGTAAAAACCATATATATATAGAAACATACCAGCGCTGCATATTTGGAGGAAGCTGGTATGGTATGCCACCTCCAAGATTGTTGCTACTCAGGTCTCTACAATAAAAAGAAGAGTCACATCGCGAGTTACATTTCCACACAAAACTGGATATTGTATGAAAGAATAATGAATCTTACAGGTTGGTCAAAGATGTCAAGGGTTGTAATCCATAAGGCAATGTTCTCGTTAGTTTAAGATTGGATAACTTACTGGTAAATTAAACAATAATTTTAGAAATCAGCATCAAAATGCAATCATGATAAAAAGTGGTATAAAGTAAAGAGGAGTGTGAGACTACATCTCTGTAACTCGGTTGTTTGAGCATGTTATGCCTTTCCAATATTGTCCACACGGATCATCACCACTCACTTGCCAACCTAGCTGTGAAGGTGAGTTCATAGATTGAAATAAAATCCTTATAGCGGCCACTGCATCAAACATCAGAAAAGAGATAATTTAGCAAACCCAAGACATGCATTCATCATCATTGAGTTTACATATCTAAAGATATGGGATAACACTCTAGACAAAGTAAACCATTTAGCAGTAACCTTCAATATTTTACTTCTATACATAAGTATACAATCTGGGTGCTTAGTTTTAAATCTAAATTTAGAAAATTATGGATAGTAAAAAAAAAAGAAGACAAAAGGCAGCCCCTTTTTCCAGTGACTTAAGGAAAGAAACAATGGAAAGAGGAACATTATTTCAACTATCATAAATGAATAGATCAGCTGGATAAACAGAACTATAGTGAAAAGTGGAAACAGAGAGCAAAAATAGAAAATAGAGTGAAGGCAGCATAACACAATACAAGAGACCCAAGCTAGAAAGTGTGATGAAAAGAAAACTGAAATGAATAAGGACAGTGTTGATGTGATGACTAACCATCATTTGGATCTGTGTTACCATTAACAGCAACGGGCATCCAATGAAGAATGCAGTTACTGGTAAACAACAACAACAGTAGCAACACCCTTTTTGCACCCTCTCCTACCGCCAGAGTACAAAAGAGGATAAAGCATCCTCATAGTGAAACCAAAACTGAACTAAGTGAATAAACTCTGTATTAAAGAACATAAATAGCTTTGAGCATCTGATAAAGAAGCCATATTAACATTAAAAACACCATGAGCAAAGCAGCAAAAGAAGGTAAAAGGTAAAAAGGTATTTATATCCCAAACCCCTAAAGGAAATCCCTAACTAATTATTTTCTAGTTACTTTTAAACTAGGGACGGCTAACAAATCTTTGCTTCTTAAAAAGCTAACTCTGCAATTTTAATCAGACATTGGCGGCGTATATGAGGGGTGACTACCAATCTTAGTATTGTTCTTTTTAGAATTCTTCAAGTCTGTTCTCTTCAGGATGTTAATTTGCTTAATATTTTGAATTACACATTCAAGTGATCATGTTGCTTCCACTATCATGATGTTGCTAACTAATTAGCTATAAGTTTAGAAAGTATAAGGTTATTTAATGCATACATGAACAAAATATAGGAAATTAATATACAAAAGCAAGATGAAGTTTTACTATTTGAGCATGTTATCATTAGTAATTTAGAGGCTTTAAATATTTTCTGCCTTCCAATTTTACTATTTTAGCATGTTCCAATTATTTTTATTTCTATTTATTTTCGCAAGTGTTTTCTCCTGTAAGACTCATATAGCATGATGTGTTCTAGGTGGGTTCCCATAAAGAACAATGACTTGTATTGGATCTACCATCACATAAAAGTGGGTATACTAAGAAAATGAAGAATAATAATAGTTTTTTAAATGATAAAAACTTATGTACAATTGTACATACCTGATATTTAACATCATAATTTACAAGGTTCTTGAGAAAGTATTGGAACTACAAGGCATATGATGAAGTGATTGTGAACCATTTTTGGATGTTAGCATGTAATACTATCAGCTATAATAACATTTTTTACAAGATAGTTAACAAAAATCAGCAACAACAAGAAGGGTGTAATTACGTGCTTTACCTGAAATACGACTTACGAAATTATCAAGTAGTGAAATTATAACCTCAACAAAATAGAGTACCGAGCCAAGTAAAAGATCCTGCTACCGCAAGCAGTGTAAAAAATTTGCAATCAATTATTGCCTGCAACCACAAGTAGTGAAACAAATGCATGCTTATTGAAACTCATGATTTCCAATAACACATGGTAACAATCAAAAACTAAAATTACTACTTAATTATTTCATGAACATTCAACTCCCATGATTAAAAATTTGATCTTCAAACTCTTGAGCCAAATTTTGTAATGAACAGAAATTAAAATTGGTGTCTTGTGCTCAGCAAACTAGAGTAAAGGAGTGGTATGGTCTCATGCAATTATACAGAAGACAGGCTCAAGTAACTTGCAAAAATCATAGTTACTAAGTACTACATTAATGGTTTAATAACTTAGGCAACAGGAAACACTATAACCTGGTCAAGAACAGGGCCACAGAGAGATCCATAATCATCAATTCTGGTATGGTAAAAGGAGCTGTAAAATGTGAGTCTTGTTCTTGGTGCAACTTCTTTGAACTTGAAGCTCACTGTTCTGAAGTTTCCCTTCCCTTCAGATTTGAAGGGAACTTTGAAGGTGTCCTTCACCTAGGAGAAGAAGAAGAAAATATATAGGAGTTGGGTTCAAACTTCAAAGTGGAGTAGACAGAGGAGAAAAGAGAGAAGACTCTATAGTCTATATAATAAAAATAAGGCAAACGATATTTGCATCCATGGAGATTATGACTATTTATTAGTACATGAATGAAGCCATCATAGAAAGATTGAAGGATAGAAACACTAGAGATAGAGTATAAGACAGCAATGACTCAAATATTATTTTGAGACTTTCCAGAGACATAACGTGTAAGATACAACAAAATTGTTAGATACTCAAACTAATGTAGTGTTTGGGATGGTTTACTTGACTTATATACATAATAAAATTTAATATTATTCATTTTATGTATTATAGAAGAAATTTGAGTACCAATGGTGTAAAATCTAACTAAAGCACACTAAGTTTTGTTTGTTACAGATTGCAGTGAGCTAGAGGTTTCATTCTTGTACTTGAAGTAAAAAGAACGGGATGAAGAAAAGAAAAAGAAAGCTCTACAACACCACAACCATAAAAAGTTACACTATAACAATCTTCTCTCTTTCTGTCTAGCAATTCAGATTTCAGAGTTAGAAGTTTGGAATAGAAATTCATACTTACTTGTTTATACTCCTTGGTGGTGAATGTATTGCCAACTAAATAAGCACCACAAACCAATGATATCACAATGAGGAAACTGCAAAGGAACATCCTATTCTTTGGATCAGACAAGACAAAGCCCTAACAAAGATGAGTATACTAACATAAGAAATTGCTATAGTTCAATAAACTAAATATAATCTCTTAGAAAATTAATTTTAAGAGTATTCTGTTGTACTCAAATCATAACTCATCCAGAAAAGCAAAGCAATGATATAATTTTATAGCAAATCACAAGAATATAATAATTACAAAGAGTGTTTTCCTCTTTTCTTTTATGGAAATTGAACAACAAAATAGAGCACATACATGCTGAGAATAAAGAACGAGAAACATTTTGACTACTATACTGAGATTCAAACCAATTGTAATTAAATTTGTTCATCTAATCTAAGGCAAGCCTAAGACCATCGATTAAAATAAAATATTTTCAAGAGAACAAAGGCAAAGAGAGAGAAGAACCTACTCGTGAGTCTGTCGGAAGAGAAACTTGCAGCTCAATAGCTCGATTGAAGAGATTGCTGACGTAGGAGAATGTCGCAGGAGGAGATCGCCACTGGAGGAGAAGCCGCTGGAAGAGACGTCGCTAGAGGAGAAGTCACAGGAGGAGACGTCGCCAAAGGAGACCGTCACTGGAGAAGAGGTCGCAGAAGGAGGTCACTGCTGGAGGAGACACCACGGGAGGAGACGTCGCTGGCAGGAGGAGATCGTCATTAGAAAGAGTCGTCGGAGGAGGAGAGATTGTGACAGAGGAGGAGAGATTGTGACAGAGGAGATCGCAGTGGCAGAGCTTCAAGATTTCTCTCACACTGGCAGCATTTCAGTAATGATGGGTTAATTTAGGGTTGAGCATTTTATACAAGTTGATAATGGCGTTTAAAACCGCTAGAATAAAAAAAGGCCGTTAACTACCAATTAATTACGGCAATAATCAAAGACGTCATAATATTCAAATATTATGGCAATATTATAGAACTGCCAAATTATTAATGCCATTTTATATCTTTTTTTTTCTAGTGATGGACAGGGTGAAGTGACGCAGATAAGCTCTTCGAGTGGAACGATATGGAAGTTTGGCGTGCTTTTGGCATGGGGGCACGTTTTGACGAACTCTGTTGCTTTCTTCTGTAAGGTTGGCAAGTAGAAGCTGGTTCAGATGACCTTTTCAAATAGAGCCCGCGCCCTGAGGTGGTTGCCGCACATGCCACTGTGAACTTCTTCTAGGACCTCCTTTGTGGCAGAAGTCGGGATGCACTTAAGGAGGGGTGTTGAAATCCCTCTTCTGTATAGGATGTCGTCTATTAGGGTGTAATATTGTGCTTCCCTTATAAGTCTTTTTTATTCCATTTTATCTGCAGGAGTGTTTCAGATTTAAGGTAGTTGATTATGGGGGTCATCCACCCTTGGTCTTGGTTAGATATGTTTAGGACCTTCTCTTCCTCTGAAGTTGATGGGTTTTGTAGGGTTTCTTGGATGAGGCTTCTGTTATTGCTCCCTGGTTTGGTGCTAGCTAGTTTTAAAAGTGCGTCAGCTCGGGCATTTTATTCCCGAGGTATATGTCGAATCTCGTATCCCATGAATTTCTTGAGCTGTTCTCTAGTTTTGTCTAGGTATTTTTTCATGGTGGAGTCCTTTGCCTGGTAGCTTCCTTCTATTTGTGAGGTGACTACTTGTGAATCGCTTAAGATGGCAAGCTTTTGGGCTCCGACTTCTCTAGCCAGCTTCAAACCAGCAAGTAGAGCTTCATACTCGGCTTGGTTATTTGAGGCAGAAAACTCGAATCTTAAGGAGAGTTCAAGTTGTGTCCCTTGGTCCCTTTCCAGGATAACGCCGGCTCCACTCCCGGCTTTGTTCGATGAGCCGTCAATGTAGAGGTTCCAATCCATGGGGGTTCCTGGGGAGTCGGTGTACTTTTCAACGAAGTCGACCAAATACTGTAACTTGATGGCCGTCCGAGCTTTGTACTTGAGGTCAAATTCGGACAGCTCGACTCCCCACTATAGGATTCTCCCAGCCAAGTCGGTTTTCTGTAGGATACCTTTCATAGGTTGGTTGGTCCGTATTCTGATGGTGTGAGCTTTAAAGTAAGGTTGAAGTCGTCGGGAAGTAAGTATGAGGGCGTAGGCAAACTTTTCTATCTTATGGTAGTTTAGTTCAGCCCCTTGTAAAACCTTACAGATGTAGTAGATGGGCTGTTGTCCGTTGTCGTCTTCCCTGACTAACACTGATGATATCGCCCGACTTCCAACGGCAAGGTATAGTATCAGTTCTTTTCCTTGTCGAGGTCGGGTTAGAATGGGTGGTTGCCCCATGAATGTTTTGAAGTCTTAGAAGGCTTGTTCATATTCTGGGGTGCATTCGAACATCTTTCCTTTCCTTAGTGTTGCATAGAAAAGGAGGGATCTTAAGGCGGATCCGGCTAGGAACCTAGACAGGGCCGCTAGTCTTCTGTTTAGCTGTTGTACCTCCTTGACGCAGGTCGGACTTTTCATGTTGTGTATAGCTTGATATTTGTCTGGGTTTGCCTCGATCCCTCTCTGGGTAAGCATGAACCCTAGGAACTTACCGGCTTTTACTGCGAAGGTACACTTTGTGAGATTTAGTCTCATCCCGTGCCTCCTTACGGTGTCGAATACTTCGGCAAGGTATCAGAGATTGGCGAAGCATTCGGCACCATAAGAAAGCACAGGATAAGACTCAATTCCACAAAGTGCACTTTCACGGTAGAAGCCGGCAAATTCCTAGGGTTCATGCTCACCTAGAGAGGGACTGAGGCAAACCCAGACAAATTCAAAGCTATATACTCAACATGAAAAGCCCGACTTGCGTCAATGAGGTACAGCAGCTGAACGGAAGACTAGCAGCCCTGTCTAGGTTCTTAGCCGGATCGGCTTAATATCTCTCCCTTTCTATGCAACCCTAATGAAAGGAAAGAGGTTCGAATGGATCTCAGAATGTGAACAAGCCTTCTAAGACTTCAAAACATTCTTGGGGCAACCACCTATCCTTACCCGACCTCAACAAAGAGAAGAACTGATACTATACCTCGCCGTTGGAAGTCGGGCGATAGCATTAGCTCTGGTAAAAGAAGACAACAACAGACAAAAACCCATCTACTTTATCAACAAGACTTTACAAGAGGCTGAACTAAACTACTAAAAAATAGAAAAGTTCGCCTACGTCGTTATACTTACTTCCCGACGGCTTTGACCATACTTTCAAGCCCACACCATTAGAATACGAACCAACCAACCCATGAAAGGCATCCTACAGAAGACCGACTTGGCTGGAAGAATCCTAGAATAGGTAGTGGAGTTGTTTGAATTTGACCTCAAGTACGAAGCCCGAACGACCATCAAGTCCCAATACCTGGGTGACTTCGTCACAAAATACACCGACACCTCAGGAACCCCCATTGATTGGAACCTCTACGTTGACGGCTCATCAAACAAAGCCAGAAGTGGGGTCGGCATTATCCATGAAAGTGACCATGGGACCCAACTCAAACTCTCCTTAAGGTTCGAGTTCCCCACCTCAAATAATCAAGTCGAATACGATGCCCTACTGGCTAGTTTGAAGCTGGCTAGGGAAGTCAGAGCCCAAAAGCTTGTCATCTTTAGCGACTCACAAGTAGTCACCTCACAAATAGAAGGAAGGTACCAGGTGAAGGATCCCACCATGAAAAAATACCTAGACAAAACTAGAGAACAGCTCGGGAAGTTCATGGGATATGAGATCCGACATATACCTCGGGAACAAAATGCCCGAGCCGATGCACTTTCCAAATTAGCCAGCACCAAACCAGGGGGCAATAATAGAAGCCTCATCCAAGAAACCCTACAAAACTCATCAACCTCGGAGGAAGAGAAGGTCCTAAGTATATCAGACTAGGACCAAGGGTGGATGACCCCCAAAAGCAACTAACTCAAGTCCGAAACACTCCTCACAAATAAAAAGGAGGCAAAAAAGCTCATACAAGAAGCACAATACTACACCATAATGCATGACGTCCTATACAGGAGAGGGATCTTAACACCCCTCCTAAAATGCGTCCCGACTTTCGCCACAAAAGAAGTCCTAGAAGAAGTCTACAGCGTGATGTGCGGCAACCACCTCGGGGCACGAGCTCTATCCAATAAGGTACTCCGAGCCGGCTTTTACTGGCCAACCTAACAGAAAGAAGCAACAGAGTTCGTCAAAACATGCTCCCCAAGCCAGAAACATGTCAACTTTCATATCGCCCCACCTGAGGAACTCATCTGTGTCACTTCAACCTGGCCATTCGCAAATTGGGGGCTCGACCTCCTCGGACCATTCACCCAAGGATTAGGGCAAGCCAAATTCCTTATTGTAGGAATAGATTACTTCACAAAATAGATCGACGCAGAGCCATTGGCCACTGCCACCACCCAAAGAAGTCAGAAGTTCCTGTACATAAACATTGTCACAAGGTTTGGGGTCCCCTACTCCATTGCCATAGACAATGGTACTCAGTTCACCAGCACAGGCTTCAGGAACTTGGTAGTCAATTTGAAAATCAAACACCAGTTCACCTCAGTAGAACACCCACAAGCCAAGAGACAGGCCGAAGCCGCCAACAAAGTCATATTGGCCTGGTTGAAATGTCGACTGTAGGACGCAAAGGGAGCTTGGGCTGAAGAGCTTCCACAACTCCTATGGGCGTATCGGACAATGCCACACTCCACCACCGAGGAATCACCCTTCCGACTTGCTTACGGAATAGAGGCAATGATCCCCGTAGAAGTAGAGGAAAAATCCCCTAGGGTGATCATCTACAATGAATGTGCCAACCCCCAAGCACAAAAGGAAGAACTCGATTAGAGAGGAAACCCTGAAGCATCGAATGGCCTTAAGATACAACCGAAAGGTAATCCAACGAAGCTTCGCAACCAACGACCTCATCTTAGTTTGAAATGACATCGGGCCAGGTCGGTCAGGAGAAGGAAAGCTAGCTGCCAATTGAAAAGGACTGTACCAAGTCACAGAAGTACTAGGGAAAGGTTACTATAGGGTGGCCGAACTCCAAGGGCAAGAGCTCCCAAGGACATGGCACACCTGTAACCTAAGAAGGTACTATAGCTAGAAAAGGGACTTGGACTAAGGTGTGCTCTTTTTCCCTAAAGGGTTTTTTAGTGAGACACCAGGCCAAGACCTAAAAGCTGCCCGACTTGTAGGGTAAGCTCACGCATGTACGTACTTTTATTCTCATTTTTTATACTTTATTTCTAATAAAAATTACAAATTCTCCAAAAAGTTTCCTACCAAGAAGCATTAATTTACGCTCAGAATAACGCAAATTTCATTGCCCGACCAGGAAAGGTCAGCAAGGTGAAGTGACATAGCTTGAGTTAATGCGAGAAGTTATAAAAGTAACCTGTACAAAGCGGCCTGATGAGGTCAGACTAAAGCAGGATTACTAAAAATAACTTGACAAGGCCCGACAGAGAAGTCGAACCAATTAAAGGATCACTAAAAAGGGAACAAACACCATGCAAAGGCCAAAAGAAGGTTAAAAACCTAGTGCCCGAGTTGCTAAGCTAAAAGGTAGGCGTCCAAAAAGACGCTACTTAAAAAACAAAAGAAATCACGAAATCAAGAAGGCTCCAAAGTCGTCCAATTCAACTGAAAGAAAGGTTCTAAACAAGAATACTACCCAAAATAGTTATTGGAATCGATTAAAAGCCTGTAAAGGCTAAGCTGCGAAAGACTAAAACATCCAAAAAATGGAGTAACATTAAACTCACCCAAAGCTAGAAGAAGGTAAAAGTTCACAAAAGAACACTACCACGAGATCGTTAAAGAGACATCGACCAAAGCCTACAGCACCAACCAACTAAGGACGACATCGCCAAAAATAAAAGTTGTCAATACAACTAAGAAAAGGCATAGTCCAAAAAGGCAAAGGTAGTAATGATCGGATTTTTGATGGTATAGAATTTCACAGTAAATTCTCGTTGCAAGTATAGTTTCTAAACCAACAAAGAACCCTCGCATACAAAAATGTGGTTGTCACAAATAACAAACTGCTATAAAAATAAACCGAAGTATTCAAACCTCGGATCGTCTCTCAAAGGAATTATAGGAAAGTGTTCTTACTATTGGTTATGGACATGTAGATTTTTGGGTTTTGAAATAAGGAAACAAGAAATGTAAATGGCAAAAGAAATAAACCAACAACTAGAAAAGCTCTTGGCAAGGTATGAGAATTGGAAGTCCTATCCTCATTATCATCATCAATTATGACAACAATTGTCCATTGCTCCACTTAGTCAACCTCTAACTATGAAGGAAAGTTAGGTGAAGATAATCAAATTGGATTCACAAGTCCTAGTCAAATCCAAAGGGAAAGACTAGCTTTAGTGACATGCAATTCAGTTAGCAACTTCCAATTATCAATCAACAAAAGCATTAGATAACTCAAGAGTCACCAATTACTCAACCAAAGCCAAGAGGAGAAAAACCTAGCTCATAACTAAAAGAAGCATTTCAACAAACACATAGAAGGAAATAAAAGTAAACATCACAAATTGCAGGAATTAAAGAGAGATCTAACTACAAAGGCAAGAAAGCAGTAATGGAAAACCAAAGCAAACATGACAAGACATGGAAATCATAAATTGCATTGAAAGGAAAAGGAGATCTACATAAGAATTCATAAACTACAACTAACAATATAAGAGAAGAAGAAGAGAAGTAGAATGCTACAACTACAAGAGGGCTATTAAAGATGAAGAAGGAAAATTAAAGCAAGAGAGAAGAAGTAGATCTAGATCTAAATCTAATCCTAATTCTAGAGAGAAGAGAGAGCTTTGATGACTGGAATTCACTCCCCATGTAAAAAAAATGATGAATCCATTCTTTTGGCAAGCACACCAAAATTGTCGTCAAGTAATAACCCACAGTGGAGTGGGATCGTATCCACAGAGATTAGTAGATTTGAACAATTTTAATCAATGGGTGAATTAGTCAAGCTAAACAATATAGAGTGTGATTACAGAATTGTAAATGGGCAGAAAAGTAAATGACTCAAAAGTAAAGAGAAGCAGTAAAGTGCAGAAACATAAATGACTTAATTGTAAATGGGAATGGAGATTGACAGAATTGTAAAGAAAGCTATAAAGAATGTGGAAGATAAGAATATGGGGAATTCATTGAGATCAGGAGATGTTATTCTCTTTGGATTAAATCCAGCTCATCTCATCTTCAATCATGCAACTCATTGACCTCTTGGCAATTATGATTGATTGAGCCCCAATCCCTTGGTGACTCAATCTCTCAAATCTTGATAATCAGCCAATTCCTTGGACTAATTGCTCATGAATAGAGATATGCTTGGTCCCGGATTATACCACACATCATCATAGGTCCAAGTAATAGGTGGATTATATGTCACCATATCAAATCACCAAAACCCAGATTCTACTCAAGTGTGAGAATGGATTTCAAGTATGGTTTCATGTTTCCTTTTCCAAGGTTCCCATGAAACCAGTTTGCATTCAACCTCTTTCCCAAGATGATTGAACACTAGTGTGAAGAACGAAATTCCTTGTAGCAAATCAAAGAGAAGATGAAGAGAAGAAGAAATTCACTATAATTAATCCATCAAGTATAAAAGAGCTCCCATTCTCAATGAGAAAGAATTTAGCTACTCATAGCTTAAGAGAAAAGTACAAGAGATGGAAGAGATGATGTGAAAAGTAAATCTAACTATGCTTCAATGAAACTCCTACTCAACAACCCCTTTCTCAGTACTTTCAGGGGTTTTTTATACTACTCCTAGCTCTAGAATAAAGAAAATACAAAAGAGAAAAGAGAAATTACAATTGGAGGGAAAAGAAAACTCAATAAATGTGACCTTCCAGCTCGGCGTGTGATAGGCGTTTAAGTGGCGTGCCACGCCCAGCTCCAAATTTGGCTTGGCGCGCTGTGCCACGCCCAGCTCTGCAAGTGGCGCGCCCCATGTGTTGGTGTCCCTGACGTGCGATGCCTTCGAGTCCAAGTGGAACACCCAGGGTCTTGTTAAGCCTTGGTTAGCCTGGCGTGCCATGCCTTTGAGCCCAAGTGGCACGCCCTGGTCTTTTCCTTCTTCCTCTTGTCTCTGGAAAATTGAACTAGCGTGGCACACCCAGGGTCTGGCGTGCCACGCCCTATTGTGTGTTTGGTTCCTTTGTTGGCGTGCCATGCCCAGAACTCAAGTGGCATGCCCAAGTCTTCTTCTTGTTGTGGTTGATGATGCTGGCGTGCCACGCCTGAAGCTCAAGTGGGAAATGATAGCTGGCGTGCCACATCTTCGACACCAAGTGGCACGCCCATGTGTTTGGCCTTCTACCTCCTTCTCTGGAAAGTTGTACTGGCATGCCACGGCCAGGGTCTAGCATGCCACGTTCATAGTGCAAGCTTCTTTACCTTTCTGGAAAATATAACTGGCATGCCATGCCCAGGATCTGGCGTGCCACGTCCATAGTTCCTCTTTGTTCCAGTAGCTGGCGTACCACGCCTAACATTCAAGTGGCACGCCCAGGTAGTTCATGAAATTTGGCATGCCACGCCTTCGATCTCAAGTGGTACGCCCAGCTTTGCTTGGCCTTTTCTAGTATTGGCATGCCACACTTAGGTCTTCAAGTGGCATGCCTAAGTGAAGATGAGAGCTTGGCGTGCCACGCCTTCAACACCAAGTGGCACGCCCCAGTGCTTGGACCTTTGACCTCTTCTCTGGAAACTTGTACTGGCGTGCCACGCCCTTGATGCTCAAGTGGCATGCCCACTTTAATGTGACTCCATTAGCTTGGCGTGCCACACTTGGGTCTTCAAGTGGCACGCCCAAGTGATGATGAGAGCTTGGCATGCCACGCCTTCGACACCAAGTGGCACACCCAAGTGAATTTCCTTTCTGGTTGATGAGTTGGCGTGCCATGCCCTTCTTGTGGCCTTCATCAATGCTCTCTGGGATTTGCTACTGGCATGCCACGCCCTGATGCTGGCATGCCATGCCCATTCCTTTTTGTGGCGTTCTGACACGCCCTCTTCATATGCCCAGCTTTTACTTGCTGTTTTCTTCCCTTTTTATTGCTCTTTTCACATGAAATTCAACACAAACCAATTTTAAAGCAATGTACCATAATACTTATCATTTAGTTCATAAAATTGCATTGAAACAATGAATTTGTGCTTTTTTATGGTCTTTTTGCATAGGTAAAAAGGGTAATTGATGCAAGTCATCAAGCTTCTCTCTCTAGAAACTAACTCTAACTACTTCTAAAACTACTTAATGACT
Organism: Arachis stenosperma; assembly: GCF_014773155.1. Classification (NCBI taxonomy): domain Eukaryota; kingdom Viridiplantae; phylum Streptophyta; class Magnoliopsida; order Fabales; family Fabaceae; genus Arachis; species Arachis stenosperma. The sequence goes on along the minus strand of NC_080380.1, from coordinate 70,510,220 downwards.
AACTCCCCCAATTCTCCTTTAAACTTTAGGTTTAATAGCATCAGAAGTGAGTTGGATTTGGGCCTGGGAAGTCCATAAATCGCTCCCAGCAGATTCACTTTAAGTGGGTCACGTGCGAACACCGACGCGTACGCATGGATCACGCGTACGCATCGATGGCATTTTCAATCCACTCGTGCGCGTCACGTACGCGTACACGTCGCCATGCAACTTTACTTTTCCATGCATACGTGCTTGCTGCGCGTGTGTGTAGATCTCAGCATCCCAAATCCTTGTTTTTCCATGAGTTCTCCACTTGCATGCTTTTCTCTTTGCTCCTTTAATCCATTCCTAGCCCTTTTCATCCTGAAATCACTAACAAACACATCAAGGCTACTAGTGGAATCAAAGGTGAGTCAAAATTTGCAATTTAAGGGCCTAAAAAGCATGTTTTTATACTTAAGCATAATATACTAGAAAATTATGAAACCATGCTATTTCATCGAATAAACGTGGGAAAAGTGGATAGAATCCACCTAAATTAAGCACGAAATATACCACAAAATAGTGGTGAATCGGGTAGAAGTCCATTAGAGAATGCCAGCCAAGAAAGCCCCAAATACCCGAATCCTAGTGCATATGAACCCACGAAGTGATGCCATCACAAAAACATAAGGCCATACAAAGGTTGAGAAAACAACTTAAAGACAAAAGTACTTCGCCAAGGCCAGCGCACCACAAGGACAGTCAGAAACAAAAAATTAAAACATTAAAGACTCAAAGGTTACCCAAAGGCCTCCCAAGATTAAAAGTGTTTTTTATTAAGAAACCAAAAGTTGCTAAGAAGAAACTATAAAGCGTTAGAAGAGTTATGCAAATAGTTACAAAACCAAGAGTTCAAAAGGTCCACAAGTCGGACCATATCAAACATTATAAAAAGAGAGATAAGGGAAATAATCACAAAGGGTCCAGCTTTGCCCCAGTCACTACATCTTGAGGGCCAGGAGGGATGACAGAGATTGGGACAGTACCGACCACACTGTCGGGTCCATTTAGGATCTCAAGATCAGGCTCTGCCTCGGGCTGGAACGTCTCGGTAGGAAGGTCTGTAGAAGCCTTAGTCGTTGACACAAAAGGAGGGGCCTCATCATCATCAGGGGCAGGCATAATCTTGCCATCATCCACTACATTATCAATGCTAAACAGACTGAGGTCGGCATCAGGAGGCAATAACTCGGACTTGGGCCTTCAAATTCTCATACAAAGCAGTCATACCATTCACCACATGGCCCTAGAGCTCAGCATAGTCGTCATAAGCAGACTGAAGCCTCTCCTTAGTCTCCAAAAAGCTCACCGTAGGTCCGAGTGTAGCTCTCCTTAGCCTTCTTGGCCATATCCTCGGCCAGATTAGCAGCCGCCTCCGCAGCAGTAGCCCTAGCTTTCTCCCTCTCTATAGCAAGCTCCAATTCAACATTCTTGGCCTCCAACTCAAGCTTCAAACTATCCACCCTATCGTAATTGGCCGTAGCCTCCTCAAGAAAAGCCCTAGTAGCATGGACAGGAGACTCCCTGATGACCCGAGATAAGGCCGCACTGAGATTAGCCATCCGAATATTATTGCTGGATATAAAATTGAGGTGGTAGAGGATTGACACATCATCGATTCAGACCTTGCCATGAGGAGAAATAAGCTCTGTAGCAAAAGCCATGCCATCAAAATCCTTATTGTCAAGATCATAAGTCCCGGTAGTCCTTGGCCTCTTGGGAGGAGGACCAAGTAATATAGGAGAGGAGGCAGCACCAGAAGTTGCCAATGGTGGATCAGTAGAAGCCGCCCGAACTCGAGGGGTCGGAATGACCTTCCTCGGACCACGAGTATCAGATCTCGGCTTCTTCAGAGGAACCCGGCTAGAACCCTCTCCCGACGTCTTGTTCTGAATATTCTGAGCAGCCACTGTTTTCTTGTTCTTTTCGAGGAACCTCATCGAATCAAAACTGGCAACCATCTTTGAAAAAGAAGAAAGGAATCATATAAACAGTTATTCAATGGACAAACAAAAACAAAGCAACAAAAATAAAGCTGCCTTATAAAGAAACCAGACGCTACCTAACTCGAAATGAAGGAGAGCAGGATCTCTTAAAAACTTCTTTGTGTCTAAGTGAGGAGGCTCCCCCCAATGCTCCTCTAAGACACCCACAAAGGCCCTCTCTACTTCATATAAACTCTCCCATGGATACTTAAGCACTATAGGATCCTTTTCCATGGGATACCCGGAAGGAGATCCAATAAGCCTTCTTCTTGGCCGCCCCCAGTTTGGTCATCACAAACAAATACAGAAAAAGACAAAGAGAAGGTCGGACACCGAGCTTGTGACACAGAAACTGAAAAATATTTATGAAGGCCCAAGAATTGGGATGAAGCTGAGAAGGGGCCACTGATGTGTGGAAAACGATCCAACACAAAACTCACCGGTAAGTGTACCGGGTCGCATCAAGTAGTAATTACTCACATGAGTGTGGTCGTTCCCACAGGGATTGAAGGATTGAGCAATTTAGTTAGGTGGTTGATTTAGTCAAGCAAACAAGTGTTGATTTGAGTGATGTGTATCCAACAGAAGCTAAACTGCATGAAACTTAAAGGGAGAAGGGGAATTGACAGTAATTTAAAGAGAAGAAGTAAAAGAGCTGAATCTTAAAGAACAAGTAATATAAATGACTGAAACTTAGATTGTAAGAAATGTAAATGTCAGAATCTTAGAGTGCAAGAAATATAAAATTATTGAAAGAGTAAAAAGGATCTGGGAGCTGGGAATTGAAAATTAAAGAAGAGAATGTAAATAGCAATCAATCAGAGAAGTAAAAGATGAATGGAAATGCATCAGATCTCAAACCTAAAAGGAAATTTTCTTGAAGAAGCAATACAGAAAGTGAATTAAACTCAATTATGAAATCTAAAAGGGAAGTTGAAGATCTCAGGGGTTGAATGAAACTAGAAAACAAGTCTAGATCTGAATTCCTTCCTTGATCCAACAGAGAATAATTGCAAAAGAAATAGAGATGAAAGTAGTAAAGGAAACTTAGATCCAAATCACAATTCCTTGAAAATTTGCAGAAAGTAAACAAAGAAAGATCCCAGATCAAGAATGAAATAGAATTCCTTCAATTCTCAATCCAGGATTCAAAACAAAGAGTGAAGATTGTAGAAGTAAGAACAAAGAGAAAGAGAGTTCAATTCTCAATCCCAATTCTCAAACCCAAAGCTAAAATCTAAAATGAGCTCCAAAAATGAAAAATGAAAAGTAAAAGTGTCAAAAGGTCCTCTCTAAATCAAACTAACTTCTATTTATACACTTCCTATTTTTGAATTTTAGAATTTGGATTGGGCCTTTCAAAATTAGTGAAGGATTCAATTAAATTTGATTTTTGGACCAAAAATGTGCAATGAGACACTCCCAGGGCACGACTCGATTGACAAGGAGAGCGCAACATTACCCCTTGGTCTCACTTGTTGCGTGACAAGCTCCTTGGGCAGCCTCCTAGCGCTCGGTTAACAAAGAGAGCACAGTGATCCACCTTCTCTTGGCGTTCGAATTTGGTGCGTGCACAAAGCCTTGTTTCCTTCCAATTTGTTGCGCTCCAACTTCTTGCCCGTGTCACACTCCATAGCGCTCAGTCAAGGAAGAGGGCACAATGCTCATTGTGTTTAAGAGGAGCCTCAATTTCGAACCATGAGGGAGGCATTTTGGCCAATTTCTTTGTAAAATAGAGAGAAGTAGCGCCTTGCCTTGAGTGGAAGGCCTCAAGCTCGAATCCCAGCAAAGCCATTTTGGCTTTGCTTCTTTGCCCAAGCGCTCTTTCCTTGAGTGTAAGCTCCCAAGTTCGATTCCTAGTGAAGCCATGTTGGCTTATTTTCCTTGCAAGTAGCGGTCCTTCCTTCTTTAGCAAACATTGCACCTTAAATTTATTTGAAGTGGAGCCCGATAAAGTTAAGTGAGTTAACCGAGCGCTATGCTTTTTTGCCTTGTTTCCTTAGTTTCTTGTAGCGCTCGGTTAAGTGAGAGAGCGCAGCATCCTTGCCTTTGCTTCTTGGATTTGAGTAGAGCTCAAATAGAGAGAACTATGCTCACTAAGAGAGCGCTATGGCTTTTCTCCTTTGTTGCGCCACGCTTTTATTTCCTTTGGCTAGGCTTCATAGGCCACGCTTTCTTGTTTTTTTCTTTTCTTCACCTACAAGTAATCAAAACAACCAATCAAAGTATCACCAAATTCACAAGGTTTATAAATCATTCAAAAACCAATTAATTTTAGCCTAAACCTCATGATTTAGTGTCAAATAAAGGATGGTTGATTGATTCAACAAAACCATATAATTCTACTCCAAATCACTTACTTATAATGCAAGAAAGTGCATAAAACCTAATGAAACAAATGAAAAATGCTTGAAAAGCTAGCATAAGATGACTTGTCATCACAACACCAAACTTAAACCTTGCTACTAAACATAAGAGAAAATGAAATGAAATAGAGAAGTATGCATGTCCTTATTTAGCAGATAATTGAACTTGGTTCATGGGGTTTTATGCAGATCAATGGTAGCTCATTTATTCGTTGCTGGTAGATAAAAAATGTTTCTTCAAAGGTTCATTAGACTTGCTGCTATACTACCTTACTTTTGCTTGATCCCTTGCTAGCTTTTTCTTCTGTATTTTGCTTAGAAGGCTTATTGCTTAATGAAGGCTTGGTGGCAAAGGTTGCAGCAGCTTTTTGGCTCAATTTTGCTCAACATTTCTTCACCACAGACACATGGCTTACATTTTCTTCCTAGGAACATTGATGCCCAGCATCTCTTTGGATCACTAAATGTTTTGTAGTTAGGTTTCTCTTGATAGTGGACTTTTGGTTGGCAATCCTAAATCAGTTGATCTAAGGGGCCAAGTTTCAAAATACTCCTCAGAACCTACTTGTCCAAGCATATCCTAGTACAAAAACACCACAGGCATATGTTGTGGACGAAATTGTGATCCTCTTTGTATTTGCATGGGATTTAAAAATTGGCTCTATTGGAATTTATGATCACAACTTCATTCAGCTTAACCAGCAAGTGTACTGGGTCATCCAAGTAATACCTTACGTGAGTAAGGGTCGATCCCACAGAGATTGTTGGTATGAAGCAAGCTATGGTCACCTTGTAAATCTCAGTTAGGCAGATTAAATGGTTATGGGTTTCGAAAATTAGTAATAAATAGAAAATAAAAAGGGATAGAAATACTTATGTAAATCAATAGTGGGAATTTCAGATAGGCGTGTGGAGATGCTAGAATCCTTTCGAATCTCTACTTTCTTATTGCTTTCATCCAATCCTTCTTACTCCTTTCCATGGCAAGCTGTATGTAGGGCATCACCATCATCAATGGCTACTTTTAATCCTCTCGGGAAAATGGTCCTATGCGCTGTCACTGCACGGCTAATCGTCTGGAGGCATCACCCTTGTTGATGGCTACATCCCATCCTCTCAGTGAAAATGGTCCAAATGCTCTGTCACAGCACGGCTAATCATCTGTTGGTTCTCAATCAGGTTGGAATAGAATCCCTTGATTCTTTTGCGTTTGTCATCACGCCCAGCCTTCAGGAGTTTGAAGCTCGTCACAGTTATTCAATACCGGAATCCTACTCGAAATACCACAGACAAGGTTAGACTTTCTGGATCCCCATGAATGCCGCCATCTATCTAGCTTATACCACGAAGATTCTATTGGGGAATCTAAGAGATATGCGCCCGGCCTAAGGTAGAACGGAAGTGGTTGTTAGTCACGCGCGTTCATAGGTGAGAATGATGATGAGTGTCACTGATCATCACATTCATCAAAGTGTTGTGCAACGTATATCGTGGAATAAGAATAAAAGAGAATTGAATAGAAAGTAATAGTGATTGTATTGAAACTTGAGGTACAGCAGAGCTCCACACCCTTAATCTATGGTGTGCAGAAACTCCACCGTTGAAAATACATAAGTGAAAGGTTCAGGCATGGCCGAATGGCCAGCCCCCCTGAATGATCAAAAGACCGAATGATCAAAGACTAAACAGTCAAAAGATTAAACTGTCAAAAGATGTCTAATACAATACTAAATTATCCTATTTATACTAGACTAGCTACTAGGGTTTACATGAGTAAGTAATTGATGCATAAATTCACTTCCGGGGCCCACTTGGTGTATGCTTGGGCTGAGCTTGATCTATCCACGAGCTGAGGCTTCTCTTGGAGTTGAACTCCAAGCTATAACGTGTTTTGGGCGTTCAACTCCGGATCATGACGTGTTTCTGGCGTTTAACTCCAGACAGCAGCATATACTTGGCGTTCAACGCCAAGTTACGTCATCAATTTCCGAATAAAGTATGAACTATTATATATTGCTGGAAAGCTCTGGATGTCTACTTTCCAACGCCCTTGAGAGCGCGCCATTTGGAGTTCTATAGCTCCCGAAAATCCATTTTGAGTGCAGGGAGGTCAGATTCCAACAGCATCAGCAGTCCTTTTGTCAGCCTTTTTTCAGAGTTTTGCTCAAGTCCCTCAATTTCAGCCAGAAATTACCTGAAATCATAGAAAAACACACAAACTTATAGTAAAGTCCAGAAATGTGAATTTAACATAAAAACTAATGAAAACATCCCTAAAAGTAGCTTGAACTTACTAAAAACTACCTAAAAACAATGCCAAAAAGCGTATAAATTATCCGCTCATCACAACCCCAAACTTAAATTGTTGCTTGTCCCCAAGCAACTGAAAATCAATTAGGATAAAAAGAAGAGAATATACTATAAATTCCAAAATATCAATGAATATTAATTCTAATTAGATGAGCGGGACTTGTAGCTTTTTGCTTCTGAATAGTTTTGGCATCTCACTTTTTCCTTTGAAGTTTAGAATGATTGGCTTCTCTAGGAACTTAGAATTTCGGATAGTGTTATTGACTTTCCTAGTTAAGCATGTTGATTCTTGAACACAGCTACTAATGAGTCTTGGCCGTGGCCCTAAGCACTTTGTTTTCCAGTATTACCACCGGATACATAAATGCCACAGACACATAACTGGGTGAACCTTTTCAGATTGTGACTCAGCTTTGCTAAAGTCCCTAGTTAGAGGTGTCCAGAGCTCTTAAGCACACTCTTTTTGCTTTGGATCACGACTTTAACCACTCAGTCTCAAGCTTTTTACTTGGATCTTCATGACACAAGCACATGGTTAGGGACAGCTTGATTTAGCCGCTTAGGCCTGGATTTTATTTCCTTGGGCCCTCCTATCCATTGATGCTCAAAGCCTTGGATCCTTTTTACCCTTGCCTTTTGGTTTTAAGGGCTAGCTGGCTTTTTCTGCTTGCTTTTTCTTTTTCTTTCTAATTTTTTTCGCTATTTTTTTTTCGCAAGCTTTTGTTTTTCACTGCTTTTTCTTGCTTCAAGAATCAATTTTCATGATTTTTCAGATTGTCAATAACATTTCTCTTTGTTCATCATTCTTTTAAGGGCCAACAATTTTAACATTCATAAACAACAAGATCAAAAGAATATGCACTGTTCAAGCATTCATTCAGAAAACAAAAAGTATTGTCACCACATCAATATAATTAAATTAAATTCAAGGATAAATTCGAAATTCATGTACTTCTTGTTCTTTTGAATTAAAACATTTTTCATTTAAGAGAGGTGAAGGATTAATGGAATTTATTCATAACTTTAAGACATAGTTACTAAACACTAATGATCATGAAGTAGAGACACAAAACATAAATGAACACAACATAAAAACCGAAAAGCAGAAAGAAATAAGAACAAGGAATGAATCCACCTTAGTGGCGTCTTCTCTTTGAAGGACCAACAATGTCCTTAAGCTCTTCTATGTCCCTTCCTTGCCTTTGTTGCTCCTCCCTCATTGCTCTTTGGTCTTCTCTTATTTCATGGAGAATGATGGAGTGCTCATGATGTTTCACCCTTAATTGTTCCACATTGTGGCTCAAATCTTCTAAGGAAGTGTTGAGTTGTTCCCAATAGTTGTTGGGAGGAAAGTGCATCCCTTGAGGCATCTCAGGGATTTCTTGATGATGAGCTTCCTCATGCATCTCTTGAGAACCGTGGAGGGTCTCTCTTGCTTGCTCCATCCTCTTCTTGGTGATGGGCTTATCCTCTTCAATGGAGATGTCTCCTTCTATGATAACTCCAGCTGAGTAACATAGATGGCAAATAAGGTGAGGAAAAGCTAGCCTTGCCATGGTGGAGGGCTTGTCGGCTATTTTGTAGATTTCATTGGAGATGACCTCATGAACTTCTACTTCCTCTCCAATCATGATGCTATGAATCATGATGGCCTGATCCACAGTAACTTCAGATCGGTTGCTAGTGGGAATGATGGAACGTTGAATGAACTCCAACCATCCTCTAGCCACAGGCTTGAGGTCCAGTCTTCTTAGTTGGACTGGCTTGCCTTTGGAGTCTCTCTTCCAATGAGCTCCTTCCACACATATGTCCATAAGGACTTGGTCCAACCTTTGATTAAAGTTGACCCTTCAAGTGTATGGGCGTTCATCTCCTTGCATCATGGGCAAGTGGAATGCCAACCTCACATTCTCCGGACTAAAATCTAAGTAATTCCTCCGAACCATTGTGAGATAATTCTTTGGACTCGGGTTCATACTTTGATCATGGTTCCTAGTGATCCATGCATTGGCATAGAACTCTTGAACCATTAAGATTCCGACTTGTTGCATGGGGTTGGTTAGGACTTCCCAACCTCTTCTTCGGATTTCATGTCGGATCTCCGGATACTCATTTTTCTTGAGCTTGAAAGGGACCTCAGGGATCACCTTCTTCTTTGCCACAACATCATAGAAGTGGTCTTGATGGCTCTTGGAGATGAATCTTTCCATCTCCCATGACTCGGAGCTGGAAGCTTTTGTCTTCCCTTTTCCTTTTCTAGAGGATTCTCCGGCCTTGGGTGCCATTGATGGTAATGGAAAAACAAAAAGCTTATGCTTTTACCACACCAAACTTAAAATATTGCTCATCCTCAAGCAATAGAAGAAAGAAGAGAAGAAGAAGAAGAAAAAAATGGAGGAGAGTGAGGGGAGATGGATTCGGCCAAGGTATAGAAGAGGGGGTTGTGTTGTGTGAAAATGAAGTAGAATGGAAGGGTATATATAGGGAAAGGGGAGAGGGTAGGTTCGGCCATTTAGGGTGGGATTGGGTGGGAAAATGTTTTTGAATTTTGAAGGTAGGTGGGGTTTATGGGGAAGAGTGGATGGATGTGAGTGGTGAAGGGGGTAATTGGGAAGAAAGATTGAGGTGATTGGTGAAGGGTTTTTGGGAAGTGTGACATGGGGAAGAGTGAAAATAGGATTAGGAGGTAAGGTGGGAATATAGTAGGTGGGGATCCTGTGGGGTTCACAAATCCTGAGGTGATCCTGTGGGGTCCACAGATCCTGAGGTGTCAAGGAATTTCATCCCTGCACCAAATAGGCATGTAAAATGCCTTTGCATACCATTCTGGTGTTTAAACGCCGAGTGGTGCACGTTCTGGGCGTTCAACGCCCATGTAAAGCATGTTTCTGGCGTTGAACGCCAGTTTCATGCTTGTTACTGGCGTTCAGCGCCAGCTTTTCTTCTAGGCACATTCCTAGCGTTCAGCGCCAGAATGTTGCTTGTTACTGGCGTTCAGCGCCAGATTCATGCTCTGTTCTGGCGTTGAACGCCAGCCAGATGCTCCTTACTGGCGTTGAATGCCAGCCTGTGCTTCCTCCAGGGTGTGATTTTTCTTCTGCTGTTTTTGATTCTGTTTTTAATTTTTATATTTTTTTCGTGACTCCACATGATCATGTACCTAATAAAACACAAAATAACAATAAAATAAAATAAAAATTAGATAAATAAAATTGGGTTGCCTCCCAACAAGCACTTCTTTAATGTCAATAGCTTGACAGTGGCTCTCATGGAGCCACAAGGTGATCAGGTCAATGTTGTATAATCCCAACACCAAACTTAGAGTTTGGATATGGGGTCTTAACACCAAACTTAGAGTTTGGTTGTGGCCTCCCAACACCAAACTTAGAGTTTGACTGTGGGGCTCTTTTTGACTCTGATTTGAGAGAAGCTCTTCATGCTTACTCTCTTTTGTCACAGAGGGATGGCCATGTGCCTTAAAAACAAGGTAGTCCCCATTCAATTGAAGGACTAATTCACCTCTGTTGACATTTATCACAGCTCCTGCTGTGGCTAGGAAAGGTCTTCCAAGGATGATGCATTCATCCTCTTCCTTCCTAGTGTCTAAGATTATGAAATCAGCAGGGATGTAAAGGCCTTCAACCTTTACTAACACGTCTTCCACTATTCCATAAGCTTGTCTCAATGACTTGTCTGCCAATTGTAATGAGAACAAGGCAGGTTGTACCTCAATGATCCCCAGCTTCTCCATTACAGAGAGTGGCATAAGATTTATCCCTGACCCCAGATCACACAGAGCTTTTGCAAAGGTCATGGTGCCTATGGTACAAGGTATCAAAAACTTGCCAGGATCTTGGTTCTTTTAAGGTAGAATTTGCTGAATCCAGGAATCCAGTTCACTAATGTGCAAGGGAGGTTCACTTTCCCAAGTCTCATTGCCAAACAACTTGGCATTCAGCTTCATGATAGCTCCTAAATATTGAGCAACTTGCTCTCCAGTCACATCTTCATCCTCTTCAGAGAAAGAATAGTCTTCAGAGCTCATGAATGGCAGAAGAAGATTTAATGGAATCTCTATGGTCTCTATATGAGCCTCAGATTCCTTTGGATCCTTAATAGGAAACTCCTTCTTACTTGAGGGACGTCCCAGGAGGTCTTCCTCACTAGGATGTTCGTCCTCCTCCTCCCTTGTGCATTCGGCCATATTGATTACATCAATGGCCTTGCACTCTCCTTTTGGATTTTCTTCTGTATTGCTTGGGAGAATACTGGGAGGAGTTTCAATGATTTTCTTACTCAGCTGGCCCACTTGTGCCTCCAGATTTCTGATGGAGGATCTTGTTTCACTCATGAAACTGAAAGTGGCCTTTGACAGATCAGAGACTAGATTGGCTAAATTAGAAGTGTTTTGTTCAGAATTCTCTGTCTGTTGCTGAGAAGATGATGGGAAAGGCTTGCTATTGCTCAGCCTATTGCGTCCACCATTGTTAAAGCCTTGTTGAGGCTTTTGTTGATCCTTCCATGAGAAATTTGGATGATTTCTCCATGATGAGTTATAGGTGTTTCCATAAGGTTCACCCATGTAATTAACCTCTGCCATGGCAGGGCTCTCAGGATCATAAGCTTCTTCAGAAGCTGCCTCTTTAGTACTGTTGGATGCATGTTGCCATCCATTCAGATTTTGAGAGATCATGTTGACCTGTTGAGTCAACACTTTGTTCTGAGCCAATATGGCATTCAGAGCATCAATTTCAAGAACTCCTTTCTTCTGAGGTATCCCATTATTCACGGAATTCCTCTCAGAAGTGTACATAAATTGGTTATTTGCAACCACGTCAATGAGTTCTTGAGCTTCTGCAGGTGTTTTCTTTAGGTGAATTGATCCACCTGCAGAATGGTCCAATGACATTTTCGAAAATTCAGATAGACCATAATAGAATATATCTAATATAGTCCATTCTGAAAACATGTCAGATGGACATCTTTTGGTCAGCTGCTTGTATCTTTCCCAAGCTTCATAGAGGGATTCACCATCTTTTTGTTTGAAAGTTTGAACATCCACTCTCAGCTTGCTCAGCTTTTGAGGAGGAAAGAATTTATCCAAGAAGGCTGTGACCAGCTTATCCCAGGAGTCCAGGCTATCCTTGGGTTGTGAATCCAACCATATTCTAGCTCTGTCTCTTACAGCAAAAGGGAAAAGCATGAGTCTGTAGACTTCAGGATCAACTCCATTCGTCTTTACAGTCTCACAGATCTGCAAGAACTCAGTTAAAAACTGATAAGGATCTTCAGATGGAAGTCCATAAAACTTGCAGTTTTGTTGCATTAATGTAACTAGCTGAGGTTTCAGCTCAAAATTGTTGGCTCCAATGGCAGGAATGGAGATGCTTCTTCCATCAAATTTGGACGTTGGCTTTGTGAAGTCACCAAGCATTCTCCTTGCATTATTATTGTTTTCGACTGCCATCTCTTTCTCTTGTTCGAAAATTTATGAAAGGTTGTTTCTGGATTGTTGTAATTTAGTTTCTCTTAGTTTTCTTTTCAGAGTCTTTTTAGGTTCAGGATCAATTTCAACAAGAGTGCCTTTTTCCCTGTTCCTGCTCATATGAAAGAGAAGAAAACAAGAAAAGAAGAGAAATCCTCTATGTCACAGTATAGAGATTCCTTTATGTTAGTAGAAAAAGAAAGGGGAGAAGAATGTAGAAGAGTGGGTTCGGATATTTAGATGGAGAGAGGTGAAGAGAAGTGTTAGTAATTAAATAATTAAATAGAATAAGAAAAGAGAGGGAGAATTTCGAAAATAATTTTGAAAAAAAAGGGTTAGTAATTTCGAAAATTAGAGATAAGGTGTAATTAAAATTAAAACATGAAACAATTAGTTAATTAAAAAGAATTTTTGAAAAGGGGTGAGATATTTTCGAAAATTAGAGAGGGAAAAATAGTTAGGTAGTTTTGAAAAAGATAAGAAACAAACAAAAGTTAATTAGTTAGTTGAAAAAAATTTTAAAATTAAATTTTAAAAAGATAAGAAGATAAGAAGTTAGATAAGATACTTTGAAATCAAATTTTGAAAAAGATAAAATTTTGAAAAGGATAAGATAAAAAGATAAGATAAAAATTTTAAGAAAAAGATATTTTGAAAAAGATTTAATTTTTAAAAAGACTTAACTAACAAGAAACTACAAGATAAGATTCTAGAATTTAAAGATTGAACCTTTCTTAACAAGAAAGTAACAAACTTCAAATTTTTGAATCAATCACATTAATTGTTAGCATATTTTCGAAAATATGATATAAAAGATAAGAAAAAGATTTTGAAAAATAATTTTTAAAATTTTCGAAAATAAGAAAAAAAATGGAAAAGATATGATTTTTGAAAAAGATTTTGAAAAGATAAGATTTTTAAAATTGAAATTTTGACTTGACTTTGTAAGAAACAAAAAATTTTGAAAGTTTTTTACTAAGCCAACCCAAAATTTCGAAAATTTGGAGAGAAATAAGGAAAAGATATGTTTTTGATTTTTGAATTTTTTAATTATGAGAGAGAAAAAATAAAAACGTGATTTTTATGTTTTTCTCTTTTCTTTATGGATCAAAACAAAGAATGTATGCAAGAACACTATGAATGTCAAGATGAACACCAAGAACACTTTGAAGATCATGATGAACATCAAGAACATAATTTTGAAAAATTTTTGATGCAAAGAAAACATGCAAGACACCAAACTTAGAAATCTTTAATGCATGGACTCTAACAAACAAAAAATGCATATGAAAAACAACAAACAACACAAAATAAGAAATCATCAAGATCAAACAAGAGGACTTGTCAAGAACAACTTGAAGATCATGAAGAACACTATGAATGCATGAGACTTTTCAAAAAATGCAAGAAAAATTTTTAAAGCATGCAATTGACACCACACTTAAAAATTGACTCAAGACTCAAACAAGAAACACCAAATATTTTTGACTTTTATGATTTTATGATTTTTTTGTATTTTCATTAATTTTTTTTTGAAAATAAAGTTTGGAAAAACGAAAAAGAAAAGAAAAAATTTTTGAAAAAGATTTTTGAAAAGAAAATTACCTAATCTGAGCAACAAGATGAACCGTCGGTTGTCCATACTCGAACAATCCCCGGCAACGGCGCCAAAAACTTGGTGGACAAAATTGTGATCCTCTTTGTATTTGCATGAGATTTAAAAATTGGCTATATTGGAATTTATGATCACAACTTCATTCAGCTTAACCAGCAAGTGTACTGGGTCATCCAAGTAATACCTTACGTGAGTAAGGGTCGATCCCACAGAGATTGTTGGTATGAAGCAAGCTATGGTCACCTTGTAAATCTCAGTTAGGCAGATTAAATGGTTATGGGTTTCGAAAATTAGTAATAAATAGAAAATAAAAAGGGATAGAAATACTTATGTAAATCAATAGTGGGAATTTCAGATAGGCGTGTGGAGATGCTAGAATGCTTTCGAATCTCTACTTTCTTATTGCTTTCATCCAATCCTTCTTACTCCTTTCCATTGCAAGCTGTATGTAGGGCATCACCATCATCAATGGCTACTTTTAATCCTCTCGGGGAAATGGTCCTATGCGCTGTCACTGCACGGCTAATCGTCTGGAGGCATCACCCTTATTGATGGCTACATCCCATCCTCTCAGTGAAAATGGTCCAAATGCTCTGTCACAACACGGCTAATCATCTGTCGGTTCTCAATCAGGTTGGAATAGAATCCCTTGATTCTTTTGCGTTTGTCATCACGCCCAGCCTTCAGGAGTTTGAAACTCGTCACAGTCATTCAATACTGGAATCCTACTCGGAATACCACAGACAAGGTTAAACTTTCCGGATCCCCATGAATGTCGCCATCTATCTAGCTTATACCACGAAGATTCTATTGGGGAATCTAAGAGATATGCGCCCGGCCTAAGGTAGAACGGAAGTGGTTGTCAGTCACGCGCGTTCATAGGTGAGAATGATAATGAGTGTCACTGATCATCACATTCATCAAAGTGTTGTGCAACGTATATCTTGGAATAAGAATAAAAGAGAATTGAATAGAAAGTAATAGTGATTGTATTGAAACTTGAGGTACAGCAGAGCTCCACACCCTTAATCTATGGTGTGCAGAAACTCCACCGTTGAAAATACATAAGTGAAAGGTTCAGGCATGGCCGAATGGCCAGCCCCCCTGAATGATCAAAAGACCAAATGATCAAAGACTAAACAGTCAAAAGATTAAACTGTCAAAAGATGTCTAATACAATAGTAAATTATCCTATTTATACTAGACTAGCTACTAGGGTTTACATGAGTAAGTAATTGATGCATAAATCCACTTCCGGGGCCCACTTGGTGTATGCTTGGGCTGAGCTTGATCTATCCATGAGCTGAGGCTTCTCTTGGAGTTGAACTCCAAGTTATAACGTGTTTTGGGCGTTCAGCTCCGAATCATGACGTGTTTCTGGCGTTTAACTCCAGACAGCAGCATGTACTTAGCGTTCAACCCCAAGTTACGTCATCAATTTCCGAATAAAGTATGGACTATTATATATTGCTGGAAAGCTCTAGATGTCTACTTTCCAACGCCGTTGAGAGCGCCCATTTGGAGTTTTGTAGCTCCAGAAAATCCATTTTGAGTGCAGGGAGGTCAGATTCCAACAGCATCAGCAGTCCTTTTGTCAGCCTTTTTTCAGAGTTTTGCTCAAGTTCCTCAATTTCAGCCAGAAATTACCTAAAATCACAGAAAAACACACAAACTCATAGTAAAGTCCAGAAATGTGAATTTAACATAAAAACTAATGAAAACATCCCTAAAAGTAGCTTGAACTTACTAAAACCTACCTAAAAACAATGCCAAAAAACGTATAAATTATCCGCTCATCAATATGTCCTAGGGTCCAAGCTATTGGTGTCAAGCCTTATTATTTGTTTCTTTGCCAATTCTTGGCTTTTCTCTTTCTTTTCTCTTTGTTTTGATTCATTCTCAAGGGATTTTCATTAATTAAAGACTTTATAGCAGCAAGCTACTTCATACTTCAAGGAACATGTTATTATGCAGCATTTATTTTATGAGCTACTCATTAAATCAAGCAAATACAACCACTAACTTTCATTTAAACTTCTGCAACATTTGAGATTCACTTTCTATTTCAAGCATTTTCCTTTTATTCACACAACAGGGAAGTAAAACAAAATCTAAGCTAATGATGGATGACAGACATTATGCAGATCCAAGTATTCCTTAGCAAACATTTTCACCTAATTGAACACTTTAGCAAGACATATAGGAATCTCTAAATTAAAACACTTTACAGCAACAAGGATTAAGTATTCAATACAACCTATTGGTAATGTCTCTCATCTTTCCTTCTGTTGTATCCCTTGGATGATGATGCTGATCCCTTTCACAGATTAGGTGTTTCCCTGCATAATCCTTAGAAGTTGCTTGCTTCTCAAGCCCTTAAGCAATTGGTTAATATGCATGAATTGAGTATGGCTTTTGAATTTACTTTTGGTGTGTGAACACCAAACTTAGTCCCTTGCCATTGTTTCTTATGCATCAAGTTAACCATATGTGAAACCCTTTTATCTTTGCTAAAGGTAATAAAACTAAAGACTAGAAAACAACAAATTGGTTGAATGGTTTATTTGATTGCTTGGAGCTAGCATTCTGCAGAAGGTGGGAATGTGTTTTTAGATGAGATTTCTGGTGGAATACCAAACTTAGAATTCTTCATTCTCCCTTGAATTACTTTGGTGTGCAACATCAAACTTAGCTCCTTGCAATACAGATAAAACTAATTAACCTTTTTAATTAAATAAGTAGAAAAAAAAACTACCTCAGGTTGGGTTGCCTCCCAACAAGCGCTTCTTTATTGTCACTAGCTTGACATCTTTCATTCTTGCTCAATTCAGGTTCTGAACCTCCTTTTCTTTGTCCCATTGGCCTCCCAAGTAATACTTTGCCCTGTGACCATTTGCTGTGAAATGACTCTTTGTTACTTCATCTAGTAATTCAAGGCTTCCATAGGGAAAAACCTTTGTCACCAAATATGGACTAGTCCATTTGGATTTGAGCTTGCCAGGGAAAACCTTAAGCTTGGAGTTATATAAGAGTACTTATTGTCCTGGTTTAAACTCTTTCTTTGAAATCTTCTTATCATGCCACCTCTTAGATTTTTTCTTGTATATCTTAGCATTTTCATAAGCTTCTAGCCTAAACTTATACAACTCATTTAGTTGTAGCAGCCTCTTCTCCCCTGCCGCTTGAGAATCAAGGTTGAGGAGTTTAGTGGCCCAAAAAGCTTTATGTTCAAGATCTACAGGGAGGTGACAAGATTTTCCATATAACAGCTGAAAAGGGGACTTTCCAATAGGAGTTTTGAATGCTGTCCTGTATGCCCAAAGTGCATCTTCTAGTTTTCTGGCCCAATCTTTCCTGGTTGCTCCCACAGTCTTCTCCAAAATCCTCTTCAACTCCCTATTTGCAAGCTCTGCATGGCCATTTGTCTGTGGGTGATATGGTGTGGCTACTTTATGCATCACCCCATATTTGTGGAGTAGTTTCTCCATCTGTTTGTTGCAAAAATGGCTGCCACCATCACTAACCAGACCCTTAGGTACTCCATACCTAGTGAATATGTGCTTCTTTAGGAATTGAAGGACAACTTGAGCATCACACGTGGTTGTGGCTATAGCTTCCACCCACTTTGAGACATACTCCATTGCTACAAGTATGTATTTGAATGAATATGAGGGAGGAAAAAGGCCCATGAAATCAATGCCCCATAAATCAAAGAGTTCTACCTCCAGGATGTAGTTCTGAGGCATCTCACTTCTTTTTGTTAATCCCCCACCCTTTTGGCACTCATCGCACTGATGAACAAACTCTCTAGCATCCTTAAATATGGTAGGCCAATAAAATCCGCTTTGAAGTACCTTGGCTGCTGTTCTTTCTGGCCCAAAATGCCCACCATAAGCTTAACTATGGCAGTGCCACAATATGCTTCTCATCTCACCTTCAGGAACACATTTCCTTATCATTCCATCTGAACATCTTCTGAATAAGAATGGTTCATCCCATAAGAATTTCTTTGCTTCATTAAGTAGCTTTTTTACTTGTTGCTTGGTGAATTCCTTGGGAATCTTTCTTCCAACCTTATAGTTTGCAATGTCTGTAAACCAAGGGGCTTGTTGAATTTGTAAGAGGTGTTCATCTGGAAAGCTTTCATTCACTGGATGTGAGGCTTCTTGAATTGTTTCTTGTGGCAATCTTGATAGATGATCAACAACTTGGTTTTCACTATCCTTCCTGTCCTTTATTTCAATGTCAAACTCTTGTAGAAGCAATATCCATCTAATAAGTCTTGGTTTAGCATCCTATTTTGACATCAAATACTTAAGGGCAGCATGGTCAGTATAAAATACAATTTTGGATCCTATCAAGTATGATCTAAACTTATCAAATGCATAAACCACAGCCAATAATTCCTTCTATGTTGTGGTGTAATTTTTTTGAGCTTCATTCAATACTTTGCTTGAATAATAGATGACATGGTGCAAGTTCCACTTCCTTTTTCCCAATACAGCACCAATTGCAATGTCACTTGCATCACACATGAGTTTAAAGGGTAATCCCCAATCTGGGGGCGTGATCATTGGTGCAGTGGTGTGTCTGGTTTTTAAAGTGACAAAGGCATGCTGGCAGCTTTCATAAAAAACAAAAGCATTATCAACCATCAATAAGTTGCTTAATGGTTTGGCTATTTTTGAAAAATCCTTGATAAATCTTCTATAAAATCCAGTATGTCCTAAGAAACTTCTAACCGCTTTCACATTAGTTGGTGGGGGGAGTTTCTCTATGATTTCTACTTTTGCCTTGTCAACTTCTATCCCTTTTCTTGAAACTTTGTGGCCAAGAACAATCCCTTCAGGTACCATAAAATGGCATTTTTCCCAATTTAAAACCAAATTGGTTTCTTGGCACCGTTTCAAGACAAGGGTAAGATGATGCAAGCAAGTACTAAAAGTGTCACCAAAAACAGAGAAATCATCTATGAAAACTTCAATAAATATTTCCACCATATCTGAGAAGATTGATAGCATGCATCTTTGAAATGTTGCTGGAGCATTACACAATCCAAAAGGCATCCTTCTGTATGTGAAAACTCCAAAGGGACAGGTGAAAGATGTCTTATCTTGATCTATGGGATCAACTACTATTTGATTGTAGCCAGAATACCCATCAAGGAAGCAGTAGTATGAATGACCAGCTAGCCTCTCAAGCATTTGGTCAATGAAAGGGAGAGGAAAGTGATCTTAGTGTGTGGCATCATTCAGCCTCCTATAGTCAATACACATCCTCCATCCTGTCACAGTTCTTGTGGGAATGAGCTCATTCTTCTCATTAAGCTTTTTTGAAGTTTGGTTGCTTGCTGTCACTTCTTTGTTGCTGGTTTCCTCTTTCTCTGTTGGCTTTTTGTTGCTTTCCATATGCTTCTTGGTTGCCTCCTTGTCATTCACTGATGAGCGGATAATTTATATGCTTTTTGGCATTATTTTTAGTATGTTTTTAATATGTTTTAGTTAGTTTTATTATATTTTTATTAGTTTTTAGATAAAATTTACTTTTTTGGACTTTACTATGAGTTTGTGTGTTTTTCTGTGATTTCAGGTATTTTCTGGCTGAAATTGAGCGACCTGAGCAAAAATCTGATTCAGAGGCTGAAAAGGACTACATATGCTGTTGGATTCTGACCTCCCTGCACTCGAAGTGATTTTTCTGAAGCTACAGAAACCCAATTGGCACTCTCTCAACTGCGTTAGAAAGTATACATCCTGGGCTTTCTAGCAATGTATAATAGTCCATACTTTGACCGAGATTTGATGGCCCAAACCGGCGTTCCAAATCAGCTCAAAACTGCCCAGCGTTAAACGCCGGAACTGGCACAAGAATGGGAGTTAAACGCCCAAGCTGGCACAAAAGCTGACGTTTAACTCCAAGAAAAGTCTCTACACATGAAAGCTTCAATTATCAGCCCAAGCACACACCAAGTGGGCCCGAAAGTGGATTTTTATGTCATTTACTCATTTCTGTAAACCCTAGGCTACTAGTTCTCTACAAATAGGACCTTTTACTATTGTATTTTCATCTTGGTTCTTCTGGTTCCCTCTCTGGGGCCGAAGCCAATGATCACTATTATCACTTATGTATTTTCAATGGTGGAGTTTCTACACACCATAGATTAAGGTGTGGAGCTCTGCTGTACCTCGGGTATTAATGCAATTACTATTGTTCTTCTATTCAATTCAGCTTATTCTTGTTTTAAGATATTTATTCGCACCCAAGAACATGATGAATGTGATGATTATGTGACGCTCATCATCATTCTCACTTATGAACGCGTGCCTGACAACCACTCCCGTTCTACAAGCAAACAAGGCTTGAATGTTTATCTCTTGGATTCCTTAATCAGAATCTTCGTGGTATAAGCTAGAATTGATGGCGGCATTCAAGAGAATCCGAAAGGTCTAAACCTTGTCTGTGGTATTCTGAGTAGGATTCAAGGATTGAATGACTGTGATGAGCTTCAAACTCCTGAAGGTTGGGCGTTAGTGACAGACACAAAAGAATCACTAGATTCTATTCCAACCTGATTGAGAACCGACAGATGATTAGTCGTGTTGTGACAGAGCGCGTTGAACATTTTCACTGAGAGGACGGGACTGTAGCCATTGACAACGGTGATGCCCAATATACAGCTTGCCATGGAACGGAGTAAGAAGGATTGGATGAAGACAGTAGGAAAGCAGAGAGACAGAAGGGACAAAGCATCTCCATACGCTTATCTGAAATTTTCACCAATGAATTACATAAGTATCTCTATCTTTATTTTATGCTTTATTCATAAATCATCCATAACCATTTGAATTCGCCTGACTGAGATTTACAAGGTGACCATAGCTTGCTTCATACCAACAATCTCCGTGGGATCGACCCTTACTCGCGTAAGGTTTATTACTTGGACGACCTAGTGCACTTGCTGGTTAGTTGTGCGAAGTTGTGATAAAGGGTTGAGATTACAATTGAGCGTACCATGTTGATGGCGCCATTGATGATCACAATTTCGCGCACCAAGTTTTTGGCGCCGTTGTCGGGGATTGTTTGAGTTTGGACAACTGACGGTTCATCTTGTTGCTTAGCTTAGGTATCTTTTCTTCAGAGTTCTTAAGAATGAATTCTAGTGTTTCAAGGTGATGTTCTTATCATCACCAAAGCTGATTGATTATCATCAATTTAGCTCTTGAATGCAATGTCCTACTGAAGCTTAGCTAGCCATGTCTAATTCCTTTAGACTAAAGCTTTAGACTAACATTGCATGATTCCTGGAATTCTCATTAAGAATTTTGATATCCTTATTTTCTTTCAATTTTCGAAAAAAACCAAAAAATTACAAAATCATAAAAACCAAAAATATTGTATGTTTCTTGTTGAGTCTAGTGTCTCATTTTAAGTTTGGTGTCAATTGCATGTTTCTTTTCTTCTTGCATTTTTCGAATTCATTCATGTGTCTTCATTGATCTTCAAGTTGTTCTTGATGATTTCCTTGCTCTGATCTTTAAATTCTCTTGTCTTGAGTGTTTTGTTGTGTCTCATATGAATTCTCAATTTGTTAGTGTCAGTAGTATACAAACTTCTAAGTTTGGTGTCTTGCATACATTGTTTATTTGATTTTAGTTGCATTTTGATTATCCCTCATCATTAAAAATCCAAAAAATTTTTAATTTGTGTCTTTTCAAGTCAATAATATAGAGAATTGAAGAATCAGAACACAAAGCAGAGGAATTACACAGAAAAAGCTGGGCGTTCAAAACGCCCAGTGAGGAAGGAAGACTGGCGTTTAAACGCCAGCCAGGGTGCCTGGCTGGGCGTTTAACGCCCAAAAGGGTAGTGTTTTGGACGTTAAACGCCAAAATGGATACCATTCTGGGCGTTTAACGCCAGGATGGCATAAGAGGGAAGATTTTGTTTTTAATTCAAATTTTTTTCAAGTTTTCAAAATTTTTCAAAATCAAATCTTTTTCAAATCATATCTTTTCAATCATATCTTTTCAAAATCAATTTCTTTCTTTTTTTTCAAAGATACTTGCTAACAATTAATGATTTGATTCAACATTTCAAGTATGTTGCCTTTTCTGTTGAGAAAGGTTTAATGTTTGAATCATATCTTTTCTTGTTAGCCAAGTTATTAATTTTTAAAATCAAATCTTTTTAAATTGTTTTTCAAATCATATATTCTCAATCATATCTTTTAATCACATCTTTTTCAAAATAGTTTTCAATCATATCTTTTTGATTTTTAATTTCAAAATCTTTTTCAAAAATCACTTGATTTCTTTTCCACTCTTAGTTTTCGAAAATCAATTAGTATTTTTCAAAATGTTTTTAAAATGTTTTTAATTTATTTTCAAAAATTTCTTCCCCTCTTCTCACATCTTTCTATTTATGGACTAACATTACTCCTCAATGCACAATTCGTACTCTATCTTTCCTTGATAAGTTCGAATTTTCTACCTCTTCCTTCTATTTTTATTTTCCTCTGACACCTCAAGGAATCTCTATACTGTGACATAGAGGATTCCATATTTTCTTATTTTCTTCTCTTTCATATGAGCAGGAGCAAAGACAAAAGCATTCTTGTTGAGGCTGGCCCTGAACCTGAAAGGACCTTGAAGCGAAAGCTAAGAGAAGCTAAGGCACAACTCTCTGTAGAGGACCTAATTGAAATCTTCAAAGAAGAAGAACCAATGGCAGCCGAAAAAGAAGAAGGTGCTAGGTGACTTTACTGCACCTACTCCCAACTTCTATGGGAGAAGCATCTCTATCCCTGCCATTGGAGCAAACAACTTTGAGCTTAAGCCTCAATTAGTTTCTCTAATGCAACAGAATTGCAAGTTCCATGGACTTCCATTGGAAGATCCTCATCAGTTTTTAGCTGAATTTTTGCAAATCTGTGACACTGTCAAGACTAATGGGGTTGACCCTGAGGTCTACAGACTTATGTTATTCCCTTTTGCTGTAAGAGACAGAGCTAGGATATGGTTGGACTCACAACCTAAAGAAAGCCTGAACTCTTGGGAAAAGCTAGTCAATGCCTTCTTGGTAAAGTTCTTTCCACCTCAAAAATTGAGTAAGCTTAGAGTGGAAGTCCAAACCTTCAGACAGAAGGAAGGTGAATCCCTTTATGAAGCTTGGGAAAGATATAAACAATTGATCAGAAAGTGTCCCTCTAATATGCTTTCTGAATGGAGCATCATAGGTATCTTCTATGATGGTCTGTCTGAATTGTCCAAGATGTCATTGGATAGCTCTGCTGGAGGATCTCTTCATCTGAAGAAGACGCCTACAGAAGCTCAAGAACTCATTGAAATGGTTGCAAATAACCAATTCATGTACACTTCTGAAAGGAATCCTGTGAACAATGGGACGAATCAGAAGAAATGAGTTCTTGAGATTGATACTCTGAATGCCATATTGGCTCAGAATAAAATATTGACTCAGCAAGTCAATATGATTTCTCAAAGTCTGTCTGGAATACAAGCTGCACCAGGCAGTACTAAGGATGCTTCATCTGAAGAAGAAGCTTATGATCCTGAGAACCCTTCAATGGAAGAGGTGAATTACATGGGAGAACCCTATGGAAACACCTATAATCCTTCATGGAGAGATCATCCAAATCTCTCATGGAAGGATCAACAGAGACCTCAACAAGGTTTCAACAACAATAATGGTGGAAGAAACAGGTTTAGCAATGGCATGCCTTTTCCATCATCTTCTCAGCAACAGATAAAGAATTCTAAGCAGAGCCACTCTGACATAGCAACCATGGTCTCTGATCTAATCAAAACCACTCAAAGTTTCATGACTAAAATAATGTCCTCCATTAGGAATTTGGAGGCACAAGTGGGTCAGCTGAGTAAGAAAGTTACTGAACTCCCTCCTAGTACTCTTCCAAGCAATACAGAAGAAAATCCAAAAGGAGAGTGCAAGGTCATCAACATGGCCAAATTTGGAAAGGAGGAAGAGGTAGTGATCGCTACTGAGGAGGACCTCAATGGACGTCCACTGGTCTCCAATGAGTTCCCTAATAAGGAACCATGGGAATCTGAGGCTTATAATGAGACCATAGAGATTCCATTGGATTTACTTCTGCCATTCATAAGCTCTGATGAGTATTCTTCCTCTGAAGAGGATGAAGATGTCACTGAAGAGCAAGTTGCCAAGTACCTTGGAGCAATCATGAAGCTAAATGACAAGTTATTTGGTAATGAGACTTGGGAGAACAAACCTTCTTTGCTCACCAAAGAACTGGATGCCTTGACTAGGCAGAGATTACCTCAAAAGAGACAGGACCCTAGAAGGTTCTCAATACCTTGCACCATGGGCACCATGACCTTTAAGAAGGCTCTGTGTGGCCTAGGGTCAAGCATAAACCTCATGCCTCTCTCTGTAATGGAGAAGCTAGGGATCTTTGAGGTGCAAGCTGCAAGAATCTCACTAGAGATGGCAGACAATTCAAGAAAACAAGCTTATGGACTTGTAGAGGATGTTTTGGTGAAAGTTGAAGACCATTACATCCCTGCTGATTTCATAGTCCTAGAGACTGGGAAGTGCATGGATGAATCCATCATCCTTGGCAGACCCTTCCTAGCCACAGCAAAGGCTGTGATTGATGTTGACAGAGGAGAATTGATCATTCAAGTGAATAAAGAATCCCTTGTGTTTAAGGCTCAAGGATATCCCTCTGTTACCATGGAGAGGAAGCATGAAGAGCTTATCTCAAAACAGAGCCAAACAGAGCCCCCACAGTCAAACTCTAAGTTTGGTGTTGGGAGGCCACAACCAACTTCTAAGTTTGGTGTTGAACCCCCACATTCAAACTCTAAGTTTGGTGTTGGGAGGTTCCAACATTGCTCTGAGTATCTGTGAGGCTCCATGAGAGCCCATTGTCAAGCTATTGACATTAAAGAAGCACTTGTTGGGAGGCAACCCAATGTTATATTTATCTATTTTCCTTTGTTATTTTATGTTTTCTGTAGGTTGATGATCATGAAAAGTCACAAAATCAATTGAAAAAGCAAAAATAGAATGAAAAATAGAAAGAAAAATAGCACACCCTGGAGGAAAACCTTGCTGGCGTTTAAACGCCAGCAAGGGCAGCAAATGCGCATTTAACGCCCAGTCTGGCACCATTCTGGGCATTTAACGCCAGAAAGGGGCACCAGACTGGCGTTAAACGCCAGGAAAGGGCAAGAAGCTGGCGTTAAATGCCAGAAATGGGCACCAGCCCGGCGTTGAACGCCAGAATTGGCATAAAGAGCATTTTTGCTCGCCACTTGGTGCAGGGATGAATTTTCCTTGACACCTCAGGATCTGTGGACCCCACAGGATCCCCACCTACCCCACCACTCTCTCTCTTCTTCACCCATTCACCAATCAACTCAACTCCTCTTCCCCAAAAACCCCTCACCTATCAAATCCTACCATTCTCTTCACCACTCACATCCATCTTTCCTAAAACCCCACCTACCTTACCATTCAAATTCAAATCACTTTTCCTCCCAAACCCACCCATAATGGCCGAACCATACACCCCTCTCCACTCCTATATAAACCCATCTTCACCACCTCATTTTCACACAACCTAAACACTACTTCTCTCCACTTGGCCGAACCACAAAGCCCCCTCCATCTCCTCTATTTCTTCTTCTTCTACTCTCTTCTTTCTTCATTTGCTCGAGGACGAGCAAACCTTCTAAGTTTGGTGTGGTAAAAGCATTGCTTTTTGTTTTTCCATAACCGTTTATGGCATCTAAGGCCGGAGAAACCTCTAGAAAGAGGAAAGGGAAGGCAAAAGCCTCCACCTCCGAGTCATGGGAGATGGAAAAATTCATCTCAAGGGTGCATCAAGATCACTTCTATAAAGTTGTGGCCATGAAGAAGGTGATCCCCGAGGTCCCTTTTAAACTCAAAAAGAGTGAATATCCGGAGATCCGACATGAGATCCGAAGAAGAGGTTGGGAAGTTCTTACCAACCCCATTAAACAAGTCGGAATCTTAATGGTTCAAGAGTTCTATGCCAATGCATGGATCACCAAGAACCATGATCAAAGTGTGAACTCGAACCCAAAGAATTGGTTTACAATGGTTCAGGGAAAATGCTTAGATTTTAGTCCGGAAAATGTAAGGTTGATGCAAGGAGATGAACACCCTTACACTAGAAGGGTCAACTTTGATCAAAGGTTGGACCAAGTCCTCATAGATATTTGTGAAGAGGGCGCTCAATGGAAGAAAGATTCAAGAGGGAAGCCGGTTCAACTGAGAAGGCATGACCTAAAGCCCGTGGCTAGGGGATGGTTGGAGTTTATCCAACGTTCAATCATTCCCACTAGCAACCGGTCCGAAGTTACTATAGATCAGGCTATCATGATTCATAGCATCATGATTGGAGAGGAAGTAGAAGTTCATGAGGTTATAGCCCAAGAACTTTATAAGGTGGCGGACAAGTCCTCTACCTTGGCAAGGTTAGCCTTTCCTCATCTCATTTGTCACCTCTGTTATTCAGTTGGAGTTGATATAGAGGGAGACATCCTCATTGATGAGGACAAGCCCATCACTAAGAAAAAGATGGAGCAAACAAGAGATCCCACTCATCATGAAATCTCTGAGATACCTCAAGGGATGCACTTTTCTCCACAAAACTATTGGGAGCAAATCAACACCTCCCTAGGAGAATTGAGTTCCAACATGGGACAACTAAGGGTGGAGCACCAAGAACATTCCATCCTCCTCCATGAAATTAGAGAAGATCAAAGAATCATGAGAGAGGAACAACAAAGGCAAGGAAGAGACATTGAGGAGCTCAAGCACTCCATAAGATCTTCAAGAGGAAGAACAAGCCGCCATCACTAAGGTGGACCCGTTCTTTGATTTCCTTGTTCTTTATTTTCCTGTTTTTCGAATTTTTATGCTTATGTTTATCTATGTTTGTGTCTTATTACATGATCATTAGTGTCTTAGTGTCTATGCCTTAAAGTTATGAATGTCCTATGAATCCATCACCTTTCTTAAATAAAAAATGTTCTTAATTGAAAAAGAGAAGAATTGCATGAATTTTGAATTTTATAACAGATTAATTATTTTGATGTGGTGGCAATATTTTGGTTTCTGAATGTATGCTTGAACAGTGCATATGTCTTTTGAATTTGTTGTTCATGAATGATTGGCTCTTGAAAGAATGATGAAAAAGGAGACATGTTACTGAGGATCTAAAAAATCATAAAAATGATTCTTGAAGCAAGAAAAAGCAGTGAATATACAAAAAAAAAAGAAAAAAAGGAGAAAAACAAAAAAAAAGAAAAAGAAAAAAATAAAGTCGTGATCCAAGGCAAAAAGAGTGTGCTTAAGAACCCTGGACACCTCTAATTGGGGACTCTAGCAAAGCTGAGTCACAATCTGAAAAAGTTCACCCAGTTATGTGTCTGTGGCATGTATGTATCAGGTGGTAATACTGGAAGACAGAGTGCTTTGGGCCACGGCCAAGACTCATAAAGTAGCTGTGTTCAAGAATCATCATACTTAACTAAGAGAATCAATAACACTATCTGGATTCTGAGTTCCTATAGAAGCCAATCATTCTGAATTTCAAAGGATAGAGTGAGATGCCAAAACTATTCAAAGGCAAAAAGCTAAAAGCCCCGCTCATCTAATTAATACTGATCTTCATAGATGTTTTTGGAATTCATTGCATATTCTCTTCTTTTTATCTTATTTGATTTTCAGTTGCTTGGAGACAAGCAACAATTTAAGTTTGGTGTTGTGATGAGCGGATAATTTATACGCTTTTGGGCATTATTTTTAGTATGTTTTTAATATGTTTTAGTTAGTTTTTATTATATTTTTATTAGTTTTTAGTTAAAATTCACTTTTCTGGACTTTACTATGAATTTGTGTATTTTTCTGTGATTTCAGGTATTTTCTGGCTGAAATTGAGGGACCTGAGCAAAAATCTGATTCAGAGGCTGAAAAGGACTGCAGATGCTGTTGGATTCTGACCTCCCTGCACTCGAAGTGGATTTTCTGAAGCTACAGAAGCCCAATTGGCGCGATCTCAACTGCGTTGGAAAGTAGACATTCTGGGCTTTCCAGCAATGTTTAATAGTCCATACTTTGCCCGAGATTTGATGGCCCAAACCGGCGTTCCAAATCAGCTCAAAACTGCCCGGCGTTAAACGCCGGAACTGGCACAAGAATGGGAGTTAAACGGCCAAACTGGCACAAAAGCTGGCGTTTAACTCCAAGAAAAGTCTCTACACATGAAAGCTTCAATGCTCAGCCCAAGCACACACCAAGTGGGCCCGGAAGTGAATTTTTATGTCATTTACTCATTTCTGTAAACCCTAGGCTACTAGTTCTCTACAAATAGGACCTTTTACTATTGTATTTTCATCTTGGTTCTTCTGGTTCCCTCTCTAGGACCAAAGCCAATGATCACTATTATCACTTATGTATTTTCAACGGTGGAGTTTCTACACACCATAGATTAAGGTGTGGAGCTTTGCTGTACCTCGAGTATTAATGCAATTACTATTGTTCTTCTATTCAATTCAGCTTATTCTTGTTCTAAGATATTCATTCGCACCCAAGAACATGATGAATGTGATGATTATGTGACACTCATCATCATTCTCACTTATGAACGCGTGCCTGACAACCACTCCCGTTCTACAAGCAAACAAGGCTTGAATGTTTATCTCTTGGATTCCTTAATCAGAATCTTCATGGTATAAGCTAGAATTGATGGCGGCATTCAAGAGAATTCGGAAGGTCTAAACCTTGTCTGTGGTATTCTGAGTAGGATTCAAGGATTGAATGACTGTGACGAGCTTCAAACTCCTGAAGGCTGGGCGTTAGTGACAGACGCAAAAGAATCACTGGATTCTATTCCAACCTGATTGAGAACCGACAGATGATTAGCTGTGCTGTGACAGAGCGCGTTGAACATTTTCACTGAGAGGACGGGACTGTAGCCACTGACAACGGTGATGCCCAACATACAGCTTGCCATGGAAAGGAGTAAGAAGGATTTGATGAAGACAGTAGGAAAGCAGAGAGACGGAAGGGACAAAGCATCTCCATACGCTTATCTGAAATTCTCACCAATGAATTACATAAGTATCTCTATCTTTATTTTATGCTTTATTCATAAATCATCCATAACCATTTAAATTCGCCTGACTGAGATTTACAAGGTGACCATAGCTTGCTTCATACCAACAATCTCCGTGGGATCGACCCTTACTCGCGTAAGGTTTATTACTTGGACGACCCAGTGCACTTGCTGGTTAGTTGTGCGAAGTTGTGATAAAGAGTTGAGATTACAATTGAGCGTACCATGTTGATGGCACCATTGATGATCACAATTCCGCGCACCATTCACCAAAGTTCTTCTACTCCTTAGTTGTATGGCTTTGCAGTCTTCTTTAAGATTTGAAATGGTATCACTTGGGAGTGAGCTTGATGTCCTTTCAATCACAGCTTGCTTGGAAAGCTGTTCAATCTGCCTTTCTATGTTTCTTATGGAAGCTTCATTGTTCTTGTTTGTAAGTTCTTGCTATTTCATCATTTTCTCCATCAATATCTCCAAGTTAGAGATTCTCTGAGTGTCTTGTGATGCTTGTGGCTGGTTGTGAAGTGTTGAAAGTGGCTGATGGTTGTTTTGGTTAGTAGTTGTGTTATTGGGTGGATAGTAGCTGAAATTTGGGTAGTTATTTTGGGGTTCTCTATATGGATTGTGGTTTATGTTTTGCTGGTTGTGGTTGTTGGTATTTCTTGAGTTGTTTTGGTTTGAATATCTTTACCATGGCTACTGATTTTGATTGTGGTTATCTCCCTATCTAAGGTTGGGGTGGTTCTTCCATGATGGATTGTAAGTGTCACCATAAACTTCACCTGATCCAGAACCTTGGTTGTGCACATATTGAATTTGTTCCTGCTGTTGTTCTTCTTGGCTTTCTTCATTCTGCCCCCATGTGGTTGATGGTTGGCTTGTTTTCACTGCTGTAACTTGAAGGCTATCAATCCTCTTGGCCATTTGCTCAAATTGTTACTGAATTTGCTGCTGCATCATTTTATTTTGAGCTAGGATTGAGTCCACTCCTTCCAATTCTAGCACTCTTTTCTTTTGTGATGGTTGGCGTTGTCTTTAAGGGGCAAAGAAGTATTTATTATTTGCTACCATATCAATGAGATTCTGGGCCTCCTCTGCAGTCTTCATCAATTGTAGGGAGCCTCCTGCTGAGTGATCTAGTGCTTCTTGAGCTTTCAGAGTTAAGCCTTCATAAAAGTTCTAAAGTATGTCTCACTCATTGAATATTTCAGGGGACACTTTCTAATCAGGGTCTTGTATCTCTCCCAAGCCTCATAGAATGACTCTCCATCCATCTGAGTAAATGTTTGGACCTCCGTTTTGAGTCTAATGATCCTTTGGGGATGATAGAACTTGCCTAAGAACGTGTTCACTAGATCTTCCCAATTGTTGATGCTATCTCTTAGAAATGACTCCAACCATTGAGTAGCTTTGTCTTTGAGGGAAAATGGAAATAACAGTAGCTTATAGATGTCAGGATGCACTCCATTAGTGGATAAGTGTTGGTTTGGATCTTCAAGTGGGCCTCCTCCATAGGAGCAATTATTTTGAACCAAGGTGATGAGTTGTGGCTTCAATTCAAAGTTATTTACATTGACATTTGGGGTAAGGATGCTACTCCTACAATGCCTTGGATTAGCAAAGGTGTAGGAAGATAAAACACTCCTCTGTGGTTGACCATTGTTGTTGGCCACTCCTACTGGTGGATTTGTTGGATTCTCCTCTATTTCTTGATATTCTTTTTTAGAAGTTTCTCCTCCAATGACTCCCTTTCCTCTGGCTTCCCTTCACAGTCTTCTAAGGGTTCTTTTGTCACGATCGCCAGAGGTGGAGACCTCTCTCATTGCTTCTGTCATAAAACCACAACAACAAGAAACACAAGAGCACTCTATAGCTTGAGTACAGTGAGAGTTAGTAGAGACAAAGTCTCAAATAGTTAGTATGCAAGTTAAAATCAAAGAAAATGAACAAAAACAAAGAAAAAGTGCTTAATCTAGACCACCACCTTACTTAATCATTGTCAATCTAATCAATCCCTGGCAACGACACCAAAAACTTGATGTGTAGAAAACGATCCAATACAAAACTCACCGGCAAGTGTACCGGGTCGCATCAAGTAGTAATTACTCACATGAGCGAGGTCGATCCCACAGGGATTGAAGGATTAAGCAATTTTAGTTAGGTGATTGATTTAGTCAAGCAAACAAGTGTTGATTTGAGTAATGTGTATCCAATAGAAGCTAAATTGCATGAAATTTAAAGGGAGAGGGGGAATTGACAGTAAATTAAAGAGCAGAAGAAGTAAAAGAGCTTAATCTTAAAGAATAAGTAATGTAAATGAATGAAACTTAGATTGTAAGAAATGTAAATGTCAGAATCTTAGAGTGCAAGAAATGTAAAATTGCTGAAAGAGTAAAAAGGATCTGGGAGCTGGGAATTTAAAATTTAACAAGAGAATGTAAATAGCAATCAATCAAAGAAGTAAAAGATGAATGAAAATGCAGCAGATCTCAAACCTAATAAGAAAATTGCTTGAAGAAGTAATACAGAAAGTGAATTCAACTCAATTATGAAATCTAAAAGAGAAGTTGAAGATCTCAGGGGTTGAATGAGACTAGAAAACAAGTCTAGATCTCAATTCCTTCCTTGATCCAACAGAGAATAATTGCAGAAGAAATAGAGATGAAAGCAGTAAAGGAAACTTAGATCCAAATCAGAATTCCTTGAAATTATACAGAAAGTAAACAAAGAAAGATCCCAGATCAAGAATGAAACAGAATTCCTTCAATTCTCTATCCAGGATTCAAAACAAAGAGTGAAGAGTGTAGAAGTAAGAACAAAGAGAAAGAGAGTTCAATTCTCAATCCCAATTCCCAAACCCAAAGCTAAAATCTAAAATGAGCTCCAAAAATGAAAAATTAAAAGTAAAAGTGTCAAAAGGTCCTCTCAAAATCAAACTAACTTCTATTTATACACTTCCTATTTTTGAATTTTAGAATTTGGAGTGGGCCTTTCAAAATTGATGAAGGATTCAATTAAATTTGATTTTTGGACCAAAAATGTGCCATAAGACAGTCCCAGGGCATGACTCGATTGACAAAGAGAGTGCAGCACTCCCCCTGGCCTCAATTGTTGCATGATAAGCTCCTTGGGCAGCCTCCTAGTGCTCAGTTAACAAAGAGAGCACAGCGCTCCACCTTTTCTTGGCGTGCCAATTTGGTGCGCGCACCAAGCCTTGTTTCCTTCCAATTTGTTGCGCTCCAACTCCTTGCCCGTGTCACACTCCATAGCGCTCAGTCAAGGAAGAGAGCACAACGCTCCTTGTGTTTGAGAAGAGCCTCAAGTTCGAACCATGATGGAGGCATTTTGGCCAATTTCTTTGTGAAATAGAGAGAGGTAGCGCCTTGCCTTGAGTGGAAGGCCTCAAGTTTGAATCCTAGCAAAGCCATTTTGGCTTTGCTTCTTTGCCCAAGTGCTCCTTCCTTGAGTGTAAGCTCCCAAGTTCGATTCCTAGTGAAGCCATGTTGGCTTATTTTCCTTGCAAGTAGTGCTCCTTCCTTCTCTTGGTTCATGGGTTCGAAACTTTGTGGCTTCACTAGCAAACATTGCACCTTGAATTTATTTGAAGTGGAGCCCGATAAAGTTAAGTGAGTTAAGCGAGCGCTATGCTTTTTGCCTTGTTTCCTTAGTCTCTTGTAGCGCTCGGTTAAGTGAGAGAGCGCAGCATCCTTGCCTTTGCTTCTTGGATTTGAGTAGTTCTCAAATAGAGAGCATTATGCTCACTAAGAGAGCGCTATGGCTTTTCTCCTTTGATGCGCCACGCTTTTGTTTCCTTTGGCTACGCTTCATAGGTCATGCTTTCTTTTCTTTTTCTTTTCTTCACCTACAAGTAATCAAAATAACCAATCAAAGTATCACCAAATTCACAAGGTTTATAAATCATTCAAAAACCAATTAATTTTAGCCTAAACCTCATGATTTAGTGTCAAATAAAGGATGGTTGATTGATTCAACAAAACCATACAATTCCACTCCAAATCACTTACTTATAATGCAAGAAAGTGCATAAAACCTAATGAAACAAGTGAAAAATGCTTGAAAAGCGTGTGATTTTTCTTCTGCTGTTTTTGATTCTGTTTTTAATTTTTATATTTTTTTCATGACTCCACATGATCATGTACCTAATAAAACACAAAATAACAATAAAATAAAATAAAATAGAAATTAGATAAATAAAATTGGGTTGCCTCCCAACAAGCGCTCTTTTAATGTCATTAGCTTGACAGTGGGCTCTCATGGAGCCTCACAGGTGATCAGGTCAATGTTGTATAGCCCCAACACCAAACTTAGAGTTTGGATATGGGGTCTTAACACCAAACTTAGTGTTTGGTTGTGGCCTTCCAACACCAAACTTAGAGTTTGACTGTGGGGGCTCTTCTTGACTCTGAACTGAGAGAAGCTCTTCATGCTTACTCTCTTTTGTCACAGAGGGATGGCCATGTGCCTTAAACACAAGGTAGTCCCCATTCAATTGAAGGACTAATTCACCTCTGTTGACATCTATCACAGCTCCTGCTGTAGCTAGGAAAGGTCTTCCAAGGATGATGCATTCATCCTCTTCCTTGCTAGTGTCTAAGATTATGAAATCAGCAGGGATGTAAAGGCCTTCAACCTTTACTAACACGTCCTCTACTATTCCATAAGCTTGTCTCAATGACTTGTCTGCCAATTGTAATGAGAACAAGGCAGGTTGTACCTCAATGATCCCCAGCTTCTCCATTACAGAGAGTGGCATAAGATTTATCCCTGACCCCAGATCACATAGAGCTTTTTCAAAGGTCATGGTGCCTATGGTACAAGGTATTAAGAACTTGCCAGGATCTTGTCTCTTTTGAGGTAAAATTTTCTGAATCCAGGTGTCTAGTTCACCAATGAGCAAGGGAGGTTCACTTTCCCAAGTCTCATTACCAAACAACTTGGCATTCAGCTTTATGATAGCTCCTAAATATTAAGCAACTTGCTCTCTAGTCACATCTTCATCCTCTTCAGAGGGAGAATAGTCTTCAGAGCTCATGAATGGCAGAAGGAGATTTAATGGAATCTCTATGGTCTCTATATGAGCCTCAGATTCCTTTGGATCCTTAATAGGAAACTCCTTCTTGCTTGAGAGACGTCCCAGGAGGTCTTCCTCACTAGGATTTTCGTCCTTCTCCTCCCTTGTGCATGGGCCATATTGATCACATCAATGGCCTTGCACTCTCCTTTTGGATTCTCTTCTGTATTGCTTGGGAGAATACTGGGAGGAGTTTCAATGACTTTCTTACTCAGCTGGCCCACTTGTGCCTCCAGATTTCTGATGGAGGATCTTGTTTCACTCATGAAACTGAAAGTGGCTTTTGACAGATCAGAGACTAAATTTGCTAAATTAGAGGAGCTTTGTTCAGAATTCTCTGTCTGTTGCTGAGAAGATGATGGAAAAGGCTTGTTATTACTGAGCCTATTTCTTCCACCATTATTAAAGCCTTGTTGAGGCTTTTGTTGATCCTTCCATGAGAAATTTGGGTGATTTCTCCATAATGAGTTATAGGTGTTTCCATAAGGTTCACCCATGTAATTTACCTCTGCTATTGCAAGGTTCTCAGGATCATAAGCTTCTTCAGAAGCTGCCTCTTTAGTACTGTTGGATGCATTTTGCCATCCATTCAGACTTTGAGAGATCATGTTGACTTGCTGAGTCAACACTTTGTTCTGAGCCAATATGGCATTCAGAGCATCAATTTCAAGAACTCCCTTCCTCTGAGGCGTCCCATTATTCACGGAATTCCTCTCAGAAGTGTACATGAATTGGTTATTTGCAACCATGTCAATGAGTTCTTGAGCCTCTTCAGGCGTTTTCTTTAGGTGAATAGATCCACCTGCAGAATGGTCCAATGACATTTTCGAAAACTCAGATAGACCATAATAGAATATATCTAATATGATCCATTCTGAAAACATGTCAGATGGACACCTTTTGGTCAACTACTTGTATATTTCCCAAGCTTCATAGAGGGATTCACCATCTTTTTGTTTAAAGGTCTGAACATCCACTCTAAGCTTGCTCAGCTTTTGAGGAGGAAATAATTTATCCAAGAAAGCCGTGACCAACTTATCCCAGGAGTCCAGGCTATCCTTAGGTTGTGAATCCAACCATATTCTAGCTCTGTCTCTTACAGCAAAAGGGAAAAGCATGAGTCTGTAGACTTCAGGATCAACTCCATTCGTCTTTACAGTCTCACAAATCTGCAAGAACTCAGTTAAAAACTGGTAAGGATCTTCAGATGGAAGTCCATAAAACTTGCAGTTCGGTTGCATTAAAGCAACTAGTTGAGGCTTAAGCTCAAAATTGTTGGCTCCAATGGCAGGAATGGAGATGCTTCTTCCATCAAATTTGGACGTTGGTTTTGTGAAGTCACCAAGCATTCTCCTTGCATTATTGTTGTTGGGTTCGGCTGCCATCTCCTTCTCTTGTTCTAATATTTCTGAAAGGTTACCTTTAGATTGTTGTAATTTAGCTTCTCTTAGTTTCCTCTTTAGAGTCCTTTCAGGTTCAGGATCAATTTCAACAATAGTGCCTTTTTCCTTGTTCCTGCTCATATGAAAGAGAAGAAAACAAGAAAAGAAGAGGAATCCTCTATGTCACAGTATAGAGATTCCTTTATGTTAGTAGAAGAAGAAAGGGGAGAAGAGTGAAGAAGAATGGATTTGGATTTTTAGATGAAGAGAGGTGAAGAGAAGTGTTAGTAAATAATTAAATAGAATAAGAAAAGAGATGGAGAATTTCGAAAATAATTTTGAAAAAGGGATTAGTATTTTCGAAAATTAAATATAAGATATAATTAAAATTAAAATTTAAAATAATTAGAAAGAATTTTTGAAAAAGATAGAGGTATTTTCGAAAAGTGAAAGGGGAAAAGTAGTTAGGTGGTTTTGAAAAAGATAAGAAACAAACAAAAAGTCAAATAGTTAGTTGAAAAAAGATATTAAAATCAAATTTGAAAAGATAAGATGATAAGAAGATGGATAAGATATTTTGAAATCAAAATTTTGAAAAAGATAAAACTTTTGAAAAAGATATGATAAAAGATAAAAAGATTTAATTTTTAAAATTAAAATTAATTACTTAACTAACAAGAAACTAAAAGATAGGATTCCAGAATTTAAGGATTGAACCTTTCTTAACAAGAAAGTAACAAACTTCAAATTTTTGAATCAATCATATTACTTGTTAGTGTAATTTCGAAAATTAGATATAAAGATAAGAAAAAGATTTTGAAAAGATAAGATTTTTAAAATTGAAAATTTGACTTGACTTGTAAGAAACAACTAATTTTAAAAAATTTTGACCAAGTCAACCCAAAATTTCGAAAATTTGGAGAGAAAAAAGGAAAAGATATATTTTTTATTTTTGAATTTTTAATTATGAGAGAGAAAATTTTGGATCAAAACACAAGATGCATGCAAGAACATTATGAATGTCAAGATGAACACTAAGAACACTTTGAAGATCATGATGAACATCAAGAACATAATTTTGAAAAATTTTTGATGCAAAGAAAACATGCAAGACACCAAACTTAGAAATCTTTAATGGATGGACTCTAACAAACGAAAAATGCATATGAAAAACAACAAGAAAACATCAAGATCAAACAAGAATACTTGTCAAGAACAACTTGAAGATCATGAAGAACACCATGAATATATGAATTTTCGAAAAATGCAAGAAAAATTTTTAAAGCATGCAATTGACACCAAACTTAAAAATTGACTCAAGATTCAAACAAGAAACACAAAATAATTTTGAATTTTATGATTTTATTAATAATAATTTTTTTTTGGATTTTTATTAAATTTTTTTTTCGAAAATATTTTTGGAAAAAACGAAAAAGAAAAGAAAAATTTTGAAAAGTTTTGAAAAGAAAATTACCTAATCTGAGCAACAAGATGAACCGTCAGTTGTCGATACTCGAACAATCCCCGGCAACGGCGCCAAAAACTTGGTGGACGAAATTGTGATCCTCAAAGTTGGTCTCTTTGTACTTGTATGAAATTAAAATATTGGCTCTATCATAAATACCCCAAAGAGATCATGGTATGATGAATTGGGATCTTAATAATCCCTGGTAATGGCACGTGTGATCACAACTCCGTTCAACTTAACCAGCAAGTGTATTGGGTCATCCAAGTAATACCTTACGTGAGTAAGGGTCGATCCCACAGAGATTGTTGGTATGAAGCAAGCTATTGTCACCTTGTAAATCTCAGTTAGGCAGATTAAATGGTTTATGATAAGTTCGAAAATAAATAATAAACAGAAAATAAAATAGTAAATAGTTACTCATATAATTCCATGGTGGGAATTTTAGATAGGCATATGTAGATGCTGTGCTCCTCTCGAATCTCTACTTTCTTATTACATTCATCCAATCCTTCTTACTCCTTTCCATGGCAAGCTGTATGTAGGGCATCACCGTTGTCAATGGCTACATCCCATCCTCTCAGTGAAAATGGTCCTATGCTCTGTCACAGCACGGCTAATCATCTCTCGGTTCTCAATCAGGTTGGAATAGAATCCCTTGATCCTTTTGCGTCTGTCACTAACGCCCAGCCTTCAGGAGTTTGAAGCTCGTCACAGTCATTCAATCCCAGAATCCTACTCGGAATACCACAGACAAGGTTAGACTTTCCAGATTCCCGGAATCCTACACGGAATACCACAGACAAGGTTAGACTTTCCGGATTCCCATGAATGCTGCCATCTATCTAGCTTATACCATGAAGATTTTGTTGGGGAATCTAAGAGATATGCGCCCGGCCTAAGGTAGAACGGAAGTGGTTGTCAGTCACGCGCGTTCATAGGTGAGAATAATGATGAGTGTCACGGATCATCACATTCATCAAGTTGAAGTGTAACGTATATCTTGGAATAAGAGTAAAAGAGAATTGAATAGAAAATAATAGTAATTGTATTGAAACTTGAGGTACAGTAGAGCTCCACACCCTTAATCTATGGTGTGTAGAAACTCCACCATTGAAAATACATAAGTGAAAGGTTCAGGCATGGCCAAATGGCCAGCCCCCAAAACGTGATCAATGGCCCTCTAAGATGAAGATTAAAACAAAACTGAGACCAAAGATGAAACGTGGTCAAAAGACGACTAATACACTAGTAAAAAGTCTTATTTATACTAAACTAGCTACTAGGGTTTACATGAGTAAGTAATTGATGCATAAATCCACTTCCGGGGCCCACTTGGTGTGTGTTTGGGCTGAGCTTGATCTATCCACGAGCTGAGGCTTTTATTGGAGTTGAATGCCGAGTTATAGCGTGTTTCTGGCGTTCAACTCCGGGTCGTGACGTGTTTCTGGCGTTTGACTCCAGACAGCAGCATGTACTTGGCATTGAGCGCCACTTTACATCATCAATTCCCGAATAAAGTATGGAATATTATATATTTCTGGAAAGCTCTGGATGTCTACTTTCTAACGCCATTGAGAGCGCGCCATTTGGCGTTCTGTAGCTCTAGAAAATCCATTTTGAGTGTAGGGAGGTCAGATTCCAACAGCATCAGCAGTCCTTTTGTCAGCCTTTTTCAGAGTTTTGCTCAAGTCCCTCAATTTCAGCCAGAAATTACCTGAAATTACAGAAAAACACACAAACTCATAGTAAAATCCAGAAATGTGAATTTAACATAAAAACTAATGAAAACATCCCTAAAAGTAGCTTGAACTTACTAAAAACTACCTAAAAACAATGCCAAAAAGCATATAAATTATCCGCTCATCAGCGTGCATCACGCGATCGCGTGGACTGCGCTGGGCTCATGTGACGCGGACGCGTGAGACGTGCGGTCGCCTGGTTTGGTTGGTGCTTCCAGCACCATTCCAGTAACATTCCAGCACAACTTTCTGTCTAAATACATTTTTACGTCGATTTTGCAGGCCACGCGTACGCGTGGGTGACGCGGACGCGTGGGTGACGCGGACGCGTGGGTCTGGGTTTTGCAAATTGCGCAGACGCGTCAATGACGCGTTCGCGTGGGCTAGTTTGTGCCTCTGGCCATACATTGAAAAACGACACAGACGTGTGGAGCACGCGATCGCGTCGTAGGGCTTGTGCGTCTAGCACCATTCTAGCCTCATTCCAGCCTAACATTTTGCCATACACCCTTTCTTACGTCGATTTTCAGGGCACGCGTTTGCATGGTTGACGCGGACGCGGTCGCATGGATCAAGTTGTGCCAAAGGCATGCCTCCAGCCGCGCTTTTGCGTGACTCTCTGTAAAATTTGCTTTTCTTCCTAGGGCCCAGACGACGCGGAAGTGTCGGCGACGCTGTCGCGTCGCATGCCTCATTCCTCCTTTTTTTTATATGCAATATGCAATTGCAAACTATATGCACTAATACGGAGAAGAGTTATTGAAAAAAGAAAACTAAGAAGAGAGAAAGGAACGATCATACCATGGTGGGTTGTCTCCCACCCAGCACTTTGCTTTAACGTCCTTAAGTTGGATGCTCCACTAGCTCAGTCTTCTGCTGTGAGTGGATCTTCCAAGAGGAAGATCTCTAGCTCCTTCTTTTTCTTCATCTTTTCACCCTGATATAGCATTAAGCGATGTCCATTGAATTTGATGAATTCAGAGCTTGAAGGATGACTTAGGTGGAAAACTCCGTATAGCTCAGCCTTCTCTACTCTATACGGACCGTCCCATCTTGATCTCAACTTGCCTGGCATGAGCCTCAATCTGGAGTTGTAAAGGAGGACTAAGTCCCCAGGTTAGAACTCTCTCCTCTTGATGTGCTTATCATGCACAGCCTTCATCTTTTCCTTGTAAAGCCTAGAGTTCTCATAAGCTTCTAGGCGAAGGCTTTCAAATTCCTACAGTTGCAACTTCCTTTCAGCTCTGGCTTTCTCAAATCCCATGTTGCACTCCTTTACTACCCAAAAGGCATTGTGCTCTACCTCAACTGGGAGGTGACAGGCTTTTCCATAAACTAAGCGGAAGGGATTCATCCCAATGGGTGTCTTGTATGCCGTTCTGTATGCCCAAAGTGCATCTTGTAGTCTGGTGCTCCAGTCTCTTCTATGAGGTTTGACTATTTTCTGCAATATATGCTTTATCTCTCTGTTAGACACCTCGGCTTGCCCATTAGTCTGGGGATGGTAGGCTGTTGCCACCTTATGAATTATCCCATGATTCTTCAGTAATCCTGTTAGTCTCCTATTACAAAAATGGGTGCCTTGATCGCTCACGATTGCTCGTGGTAATCCAAAGCGACAGATGATATGGTTTCTAACAAAGGAAGCAACAGTGTTAGCATCATCAGTGCGGGTAGGAATTGCTTCCACCCATTTAGAAACGTAATCCACAACTAACAATATATAAAATAACCATTAGAATTTTGAAATGAACCCATGAAGTTAATGCCCCAAACATAAAAAATTTCACAGAAAAGTATAATTTATTGAGGCATCTCATCCCTCTTGGATACAATACCATACCTTTGACATGGGGAGCAAGATTTACAAAATTTAGCAGCGTCTTTAAAAAGAGTAGGCCACCAAAATCTACAGTCTAAAATTTTTTTTGCTGTTCTTTAAGGGCCAAAATGTCCTCCACTCTCAGATGAGTGACAGGCCTCTAAAATGGACTAGAATTCTGATTGAGGCACACATCGTCTAATTACCTGGTCAGCACCACACCTCCATAAATATGGATCATCCCATATATAATATTTGGACTCGCTTTTCAGCTTGTCTCTTTGATGCTTAGTAAAGTTTGGAGGAAAATTGTGGCTGACTAGATAATTAGCTACAGGCGCATACCAAGGGACTACTTCAGATACTGCTTGTAAGTTGTCAAATGGGAAATTATTATTTATAGGAGCGGAGGCATCCTTAATGTGCTCAAGGCGACTCAAGTGGTCTGCCACTAGATTCTGGTTACCACTCCTATCCTTAATTTCTAAATCAAATTCTTGTAGTAGTAGTATCCAATGTATGAGCCTTGGTTTGGACTCCTTTTTAGCTAATAAATACTTTAGAGCTATGTGGTCTGAGTACACTACTACTTTAGTACCAAGTAAATAGGCTCGGAATTTATCTAGAGCAAACACAATAGCTAAGAGCTCTTTTTCAGTAGTAGTGTAATTAGACTGAGCAGCGTCTAAAGTTTTAGACGCATAAGCAATGACGAAAGGATCCTTACCTTCACGCTAAGCCAGCGCTGCTCCTACTGCATGATGGGAAGCATCGCACATTATTTCAAATGGCTGGCTCCAGTCTGGTCCTCTCACAATTGGAGCTTGAGTCAGGGCGGTCTTCAGCTTATCAAAAGCTTGCTCACAAT
The DNA here is from genome assembly GCF_014773155.1 of Arachis stenosperma. NCBI lineage: Eukaryota > Viridiplantae > Streptophyta > Magnoliopsida > Fabales > Fabaceae > Arachis > Arachis stenosperma. The sequence continues at coordinate 70,468,919 of NC_080380.1, read as the reverse complement.
CTTCACTGAACTCGAACTCAATATCTTTCTATTCTAGATAAAGGTAACACTACTGATGAGCGGATATTTTATACGCTTTTTGGGGGTAATTTCATGTAGATTTTAGTGTGTTTTAGTTAGTTTTTAGTATATTTATTTTAGTTTTTAGGAAAAATTCATATTTCTAGACTTTACTATGAGTTTGTGTGTTTTTCTGTGATTTTAGGTATTTTCTGGCTGAAATTGAGGGAGTTGAGCAAAAATCTGAATCATACTGAAAAAGGACTGCTGATGTTGTTGGATTCTGACCTCCCTGCACTCGGAATGGATTTTTTGGAGCTACAAGAGTCCAATTGGCATGCTCTCAATTGGGTTAGAAAGTAGACATCCAGGGTTTTCCAGCAATATATAATAGTTCATACTTTTCATGAAGACAAATGACGTAAACTGGTGTTTAACGCCAGTTCCATGTTGCATTCTGGCGTTGAACGCCAGAAACAGGATGCAAGTTGGAGTTAAACACCAGAAACAGGTTACAGCCTGATGTTTTAGTCCAGAAGCAGCCCAGGCACGTCAGAAGCTTAAGTCTTAGCCCCAGCACACACCAAGTGGGCCCCAGAAGTGGATTTCTGCACTATCTATCTCAGTTTACTCATTTTCTGTAAACCTAGGTTACTAGTTTAGTATTTAAACAACTTTTAGAGATTTATTTTGTATCTCATGACATTTTAGATCTGAACTTTGTATTTTTTGACGGCATGAGTCTCTAAACTCCATTGTTGGGGGTGAGGAGCTCTGCAGCGTCTCGATGAATTAATGCAATGATTTCTGTTTTCCATTCAAACATGCTTGTTTCTATCTAAGATGCTGATTCGTACTTAACTGTGATGGATGTGATGATCCGTGACACTCATCACCATTCTCAACCAATGAACGTGTGCCTGACAAACACCTCCGTTCTACATTAGATTGAATAAGTATCTCTTATATTCCTTAATCAGAATCATTGTGGTATAAGCTAGAATCCATTGGTAGCATCCTTGAGAATTTGGAAAGTCTAAAACTTGTCTGTGGTATTCCAAGTAGGATTCAGGGATTGGATGAATGTGACGAGCTTCAAACTCGCGAGTGTTGGGCGTAATGACAGACACAAAAGGATCAATGGATCATATTCTGACATGATCGAGAATCGATAGATGATTAGCCGTGCTGTGACAGAGCATTTGGACCATTTTCACTGAGAGGATGGAAAGTAGCCATTGATAATGGTGATGCCCTACATACAGCTTGCCATGGAAGGAGCCTGGCATGTTTGAAAGTGAGAAAGCATTATGTTACAGGAATTCAGAAGACAAAACATCTCCAAAACTCCAACATATTCTCCATTATTGCGTAACAATTACTTATTTTATGCCCTTTCATTTTTTTACAATTGAAACTAAAGAACCCTATTGGTATCCTGACTAAGAATAATAAGATAACCATAGCTTGCTTCAAGCCAACAATCTCCGTGGGATTCGACCCTTACTCACGTAAGGTATTACTTGGACGACCCAGTGCACTTGCTAGTTAGTTGTGCGGAATTACATAGTGTGAGTGTAATTTTCGTGCACCAAGTTTTTGGCACCGTTGCCGGGGATTGTTTGAGTTTAAACAACTGACGGTGAATCTTGTTGCTTAGATTAGGAAAAATTAGTCTTTTTGGTTTAGAGTCACTAGAATTGCATCTTTTATTATCCCTTTTAAAAAAAATTTAAAAATATTATTTTTCTTTATTAATTTTTAGTTTTTCTGTGAGTTTAGTGTCTTGTTTTAAGTTTGGTGTCAATTGCATGTTTTTAAAAATTTATGCATTTTTTGAAAATTCATGCATGTGTTCTTCATGATCTTCAAATTGTTCTTGTCAAATTTTCTTGTTTGATCTTTGGTTTGTCTTGTTTTGTGTCTTTTTCTTGTTTTTCTTGTGCTTTTTCAAATTTTTAGTTTTCAAAAAATTTTTATTTATCACGTTAAATTTATAGCTCAGTTGGCTAGAGCATTGGTTTATGTTCTTGGCAATTGGGTATCTTCTTTTTAAAAAACTTTTTCAAAAATAAATTTTTCTTTGGTTAAATCTTGTGCCTAACTTTAAGTTTGGTGTTCTCTTGTTAATTTTCTTTAATTTTCAAAAATTTATTTTAGTTTTCCAAAAATTTTAAGTTTGGTGTTCTTTCTTTTGTTCTTATTGTTCTTGTAAGTCTTCAAGGTGTTCTTGAGTCTTCTTTCTGTTTTGATCTTAAAATTTTTAAGTTTGGTGTCCCTTGGTGTTTTCCCTCCAAAATTTTCGAAAAACAAGGAGCATTAGATCTAAAAATTTTAAGTCTTGTGTCTTTTCTGTGTTTTTCTCTTTCATCACAAAATTAAAAAAATATATATTTTCCTTTAATTTCTCATAATTTTCGAATTACTTGGGTTGACTTGGTCAAAATTTTTCAAATCATATCTTTTTCAAAAATATCCTAACCACTTTCTCTCTCCTCACTTTTTCTAAAATCTTCATAAAATATTTTCAAATTTTTTTATTTTTTTATTTTTCGTTTTTTTTTGTTCTGGTTTTTATTTTATTCTATTTTATTATTTTGAAAATAATTTTTTTAATATAATAAAATAAATAAAATAAATCCACATTATCTTCCTTTCACCATCATGGACCTAAGTGGAAATGAACAGTCCAGAAGGACTCTGGGGTCATATACTAACCCCACTACTGCTTCATACGGGAGTAGTATCTGTATACCTTCCATCAGAGTTAGTAGCTTTGAGTTGAACCCTCAGCTCATTATCATGGTGCAGCAAAGTTGCCAGTATTCCGGTCTTCCACAAGAAGAACCTACAGAGTTTCTGACACAGTTTTTACAAATTGCTGACACAGTACATGATAAGAAAGTAGATTAGGATGTTTACAGATTGTTACTGTTTCTATTTGCTGTAAAATACCAAGCTAAGAGGTGGTTAAATAACCAACCTAAGGACAACATAAAGACATGGAAACAGCTGTCAGAAAAATTCTTGAATCACTATTTTCCTCCAAAACGGATGACACAACTAAGGCTGAACATCCAAGGCTTCAAACAAGGAGATAATGAATCCCTTTATGATGCCTGGGAGAGATACAGAGCAATGCTAAGAAAATGCCCCTCTGAAATGTTTTCAGAGTGGGTGCAGTTAGACATATTTTATTATGGGCTTATAGAGAAAGCTCAGATTTCTCTAGACCACTCATCTGGTGGATCTATACACATGAGAAAGACAATTGAAGAAGCTCAAGAGCTCATTGATAGTTTCCAGAAATCAGCATCTGTACCTAAGAAGTGAACCTTCCATCAACGAAGAGGTTAAAACAGTAACTGCTGAACTCAGTCCTGCAGATCAAGGTACTGAATTCAATCAGCAATTAGATTTTCTAACAAAACAGTTAGCCGAATACAAGGAGATATTACAAGAAACAAGAATGGCTAATATGAATATGGAAGTCCAGTTGAAGCAAACAGAATAGCAGTTATCAAAATAAATAACAGAAGAGTGCCAAGCAGTTTAATTAAGAAGTGGAAAAATATTAAATACCTCACTTCAAGGCAGCAGGAAGCCAAGAAATAAATAAACTGCTACCCAAAATCCCTCTGAGGACAGTCAGAGCCCAGAGAGGAATAATTCTGGCGCTCAAACGCCAGAAAAGGGGTGGAAAGCTGGCGTTGAACGCACAACCCATGCTCAGTCCTGGCATTCAATGCCAGAAACAGGCAAGGAATTGGCGTTGAACACCCAAAGGAAGCACAGTTCTGGCATTCAGACGCCAGAAACAGGTAAGGAGTTGGCGTCTAATGCCACTCTAGCTTCCACCCCTGGCATTTAAACGCCAGTGGGAGATCAAACACATACAAGTGCTGATAGCAACCCCTCTAAAAAGGCTTCTCAACACACATCTATAGGTAATAAACCTGTAGTAACTAAGGTTAAGGAATACAAAGTCAAAATGCCTTATCCTCAGAAACTCTGCCAAGCAGAACATGATAAGTAATTTGTCCGCTTTGCAGACTATCTCAAGACTCTTGAAATAAAGATTCCGTTTGCAGAGGCACTTCGGCAAATACCCTCTTATGCTAAGTTCATGAAAGATATCTTAAGTCATAAGAAGGATTGGAGAGAAACTAAAAAAGTTTACCTCACTGAAGAATGCAGTGCAGTTATTCTGAAAAGCTTACCCGAAAAGGTTAAAGATCCCGGAAGCTTTATGATACCATGCACATTAGAAGGTACTTGTACCAAGCAAGCTCTATGTGATCTCGGGGCAAGTATCAACCTAATACCTGCATCCACTATCAGAAAGCTTGGTTTGACTGAAGAAGTCAAACCAACCCGAATATGTCTCCAACTTGCTGATGGCTCCATTAAATACCCATCAGGCGTGATTGAAGACATGATTGTCAAGGATGGGCCATTTGCCTTTCCCACTGACTTTGTGGTGCTGGAAATGGAGGAGCACAAGAGTGCAACTCTCATTCTAGGAAGACCTTTCCTAGCAACTGGACGAACCCTCATTGACGTCCAAAAAGGGGATGTGACCCTGAGAGTCAATGAGGACGAGTTTAAGTTGAATGTTGTCAAAGCTATGCAGCATCCAGACACCCCAAATGACTGCATGAGCATTGATATTATTGACTCTTTGATAAAAGAGGTCAATATGACTGAGATTCTCGAATCAGAGCTAGAGGATATCTTTAAAGATGCTCAGGCTGATCTGGAGGAACTAGATAGAATAATAGAACCTCTGAAAATCCCCCAGGAAGAGGAGAAACCTCCCAAACCCGAGCTCAAACCATTACCACCATCCCTGAAATATGCATTTCTGGAAGAAGGTGATACTTTTCCTGTAATCATAAGCTCTACCTTAGAACCACAGGAAGAGGAAGCACTAATACAAGTACTAAGGACACACAAGACAGCTCTTGGGTGGTCCATCAGTGATCTTAAGGGCATTAGCCCAGCCAGATGCATGCACAGTATCCTATTGGAGGGTGACGCTAAGCCAGTGGTTCAACTACAGAGCCGGCTGAATCCAGCCATGAAGGAGGTGGTGCAGAAGGAGGTCACTAAATTACTAGAGGCTGGGATTATTTATCCTATTTCTGATAGCCCCTGGGTAAGCCTTGTCCAAGTCGTCCCTAAGAAGGGTGGCATGACAATGGTTTATAATGAAAAAAATGAACTGGTTCCTATAAGAACAGTTACAGGATGGCGTATGTGTATTGATTATATAAGGCTCAATACAGCTACCAGGAAGGATCATTTTCCTTTACCATTCAGAGACCAGATGCTAGAAAGACTAGCAGGTCATGAATACTACTGCTTCCTGGATGGATATTCAGGTTATAATCAAATTGCAGTAGATCCCCAGGATCAAGAGAAAATAGCATTGACATGTCCATCCAGAGTATTTGCATACAGAAGGATGCCATTTGGTATGTACAATGCACCTGCAACCTTTCGAAGGTGCATGCTCTCTATTTTCTCTGATATGGTGGAAAATTTTCTTGAAGTCTTCATGGATGACTTTTCAGTATTTGGAGACTCATTCAGCTCCTGTCTTAACCATCTAGCACTTGTTCTAAAGAGGTTCCAAGAGACTAACCTGGTTTTAAACTGGGAGAAATGTCACTTTATGGTGACTGAAGAAATTATCCTTGGGCACAAAATTTCGAACAGGGGAATAGAGGTGGATCAAGCTAAGGTAGAGGTAATTGAAAAATTACCACCACCTGCCAATGTTAAGGCAATCAGAAGCTTTCTGGAGCATGCAGGATTCTATAGGAGGTTTATAAAAGATTTTTCAAAAATTGCCAAACCTCTGAGTAATCTACTAGCTGCTGACACACCATTTATCTTTGATAAGGAGTGTCTACAGGCGTTTGAGACTCTAAAAGCTATTGCGTGATGCCAGTGACCATGCCATTGGTGCAGTGTTGGGACAAATGCATGACAAGCTTTTGTACATCATTTACTATGCCAGCCGTGTTTTAAATGACGCACAGAAGAACTACACAACCACAAAAAAAGAGTTACTTGTAGTGGTTTACGCCATTGACAAGTTCAGATCTTACTTAGTAGGAACAAAAGTGATTGTGTATACTGACCATGCTGCTCTTAAATATCTACTCACAAAGCAGGATTTAAAACCCAGACTCATCAGATGGGTGTTGCTTCTACAAGAGTTTGAAATAGAAATAAGAGACAAAAAAGGGACAGAGAACTAAGTAGCAGATCACCTGTCCCGAATAGAACCAGTAGAAGGGGCGTCCCTCCCTCTTACTGAGATCTCTGAAAACTTTCCGGATGAGCAACTCTTTGCCAACCAAGAAGTGCCATGGTTTGCAGACATTACAAACTACAAGGCAGTGAGATTCATACCCAAAGAGTACAGTAGGCAGCAATCAAAGAAATTGATCACGGATGCAAAGTACTATCTTTAGGATGAACCATATCTCTTCAAGAGATGTGCAGATGGAGTAATCTGTAGATGTGTGCCTAAAGAAGAAGCACAGAAGATCCTCTGGCACTGCCATGGATCACAGTATGGAGGACATTTTAGAAGTGAGTGAACAGCCACAAGAGTCCTCCAATATGGCTTCTACTGGCCTACTCTCTATAATGACTCCCGAGTGTTTGTACTTAATTGTGACAGTTGCCAAAGATCTGGCAATCTGCCTCACAGTTATTCCCTGCCTCAACAAGGGATCTTGGAGATTGAGTTGTTTGACGTATGGGGTATTGACATCATGGGGCCTTCCCACCATCATACTCAAACACTTATATTCTGGAGGCAGTAGATTATGTGTCCAAATGGGTGGAAGCCATTGCAACACCCACTAATAACACTAAGACAGTGCTGAAATTCCTCCAGAATCACATGTTTAGCAGATTTGGTATGCCTAGAGTACTAATCAGTGATGGGGGCAATCATTTCTACAATAAACAGCTTTACTCTGCTGTGGTTCAATATGGAGTTAGCCACAGGGTGGCAACCCCATATCATCCCAAAAAGAAGCATCTTCTAGGCGTTTAATGCCAGATTTACAGCGTCCTAGGCGTTCAGAAAAATGCCCAGTGACAAAGGAGTTCCTGGCGTTTAACGCCAGCCAGATGCTACAGCTGGGCGTTAAACGCCCAGGAGAAGCTATAGATGGGTGTTAAACGCCCAAAACATGCAGCATTTGGGCGTTTAACGCCAGGATTGTGGGGAGGAGGTAAATTCGTTTTCACTTCCAATTTTTTCCATTTTTCATGTTTGAATTCATGATATCTTGCATAAACATATTACTAACTCTTATCTTTCAACTTCAATTCCAAAAATTTTTAATCCTAAACATGTTTCTTAATTTTTCTTGAATATCATTTCAAATCTTTTTCAAAACTCAATTATCTTTTTGAATTCTTTTCAAATCTTTTTAATTTCTTCTCAAATTTTTTTCAAAATCTCATCATATATTTTGAATTTTTGAAATTGCCTCTCCTTCTATTCCTCTCCTTTCCTTTCTTTTGCTTGAGGACAAGAAAACGTCTAAGTTTAGTGTGTTTTTCCGTGATCACTGAGCTAAAACTCATCAAGATCATGGCACCTATTTCAAGAGGTAAGAAAGAGAATATTTGATGCCAGGGCATCTAGGCCAGTTTTACTAACCTTTTCTTTACTGTTTTAGGGTAGTTTCATGCATTTTCTTAGGAAATAAGTAAGTTTTGGGTAAAATAACACTTACATCTTGATTTAGACAAATATTGTGAATTTTACATTATTTCATGAGAATTATGCAAGGAATGAATGTTAAATTGGATAATGCATGATTTCATGACTTGGATTAGAGCTTTGATGCACTTTATTTGTGTAATTTCAGGACAAAGGAAGCAAGGAAGAGCCACGTTAGCATCCACGTTAACCTAGTTAACGTAGGTACTAATGTGGAATAGGGATAAGCTTGCAGCGTTAATGAGAAAAGTGAACACGAGTAACGCCCTCGAAGCCATCATGAGCCACGTTAATTGCCACGTTAACTACATTAACGTGGTAGTTAACGTCGAGACAAAAAAAGACTCCAACGTTAGTGGTAATTGTGATCACCACTAATGCTCCAAGATGTGGCAATGAACCACGTTAAGAGCCACGTTAACTAAGTTAACGTGGACTCTAACGTGGAAGAGAGGAACAATGCCAACGTTAGTGACACTCACCTTTGTCACTAACGTTGGATCAAGCTTGCATTGCCCACGTTAGTGGTCACGTTAAGACCACTAACGTGAAAGTTAACGTGGAGTTGAAATTGATGAGCCAACGTTAGTGACACTCACCTTTGTCACTAACGTTGGGATGGCATACATAACTATGTTAAGAGCCACGTTAACTTAGTTAACGTGAGCTCTAACGTGAGGACTAGGGGCACAAGGCAACGTTATTGGGAAAGGTGAATCCCAATAACGCTTGCAAAGATGAGACATAACTACGTTAAGAGCCACGTTAACTTAGTTAATGTGAGCTCTAACGTGGGGGCTAGGGGCACAAGGCAACGTTATTGGGAAAGGTGAGTCCTAATAACGCTTGCGAATGTTTGTAAGGCAACGTTAGTGGTCAAGTTAGTACCACTAACGTTGGAGTTAACGTGGGCCATGTGGTGGGAACGTTAGTGAGAAAAGTGATTGCCACTAACGTTCTCGAACCCACAATGTCACTCAGCATTAACGTTACTAACGCCCCAAGCCAAAGTTCATGCTTACATCACTTTCTCTTTGTAACTAAAGCTGAGCCCGCTAAAGATTCTCAACTACTTCAACTTAAGATCAAAGGCCCATATCCAAGACTTGTAGAATTGACTAGAAGACCAAGAAGAGTAGTATATATAGGAGTAGTTTTGAATTAGAAGAGAGGTTGGCATATTGGAGAAAAGTACACTCTGTATATTTTACTTTTCTGCAACTTCTAGAGTTAGAATGTGTCTTTCTTCTTCTTCATTTCCACTTTCCAGAGCTATGAACAACTAAACCCCTTTCATTGGGTTAGGGAGCTCTGTTGTAATTTGATGGATCAATCATAGTTTTCATTATTCTTCTTCTTTTTTTTTCTCTTGATCTTACTAGAAAGCTTTTGATCTTCATCTAATTGGATTGTTATCTTGGGAAAGAAACTCTCCATAATTGGATCACATCTGAGTCTTGGAAAAGGGATAAGGAGATCATGCTAGAAATGCTTTCTCATGTTGAACCAAATTGGGGTTTGGATGGGTATAGTGACATATATCCCTACCAACACTTTGATTTGGAAATACATGTGGTATAATCAGTGACCATACCTTATCTCTTCTCATGAGCAATTAAATCAAGAAATTGGGCAATTGTTCAAGTTTAGAGAGATTGGATTACCAAGGAATTGGGATTCAATCACTTAAGATTGCCAAGGAGATCAATGAATGCATTGATTGAGGAAGAGATGAGAATGAACTTGATCCGGAGAATATAATACCTCCTGAATCCAATGATTTTCCCATTTCTGATCTTACCCATTCTCTTTACTTTCTGTCATTTACTTTCATGCTAATCACCCCAATTCCCCATTTAAGATTCTGCACTTTATTTTCTGTCATTTACTTTCCCGCCATTTAATTTTCTGCAATTCTACATCCACTTTCTGATTAGCTCAACTAGAGTATTCTTCCAATTAAAATTGCTTGACCAATCAATCCCTGTGGGATTCAACCTCACTCTATTGTGAGTTTTTACTTGACGATAATTCGGTATACTTGCCGAAGGAAATTTGTTGAGAGACAAATTCCCATGCATCAATTTTATGGTGCCATTGCCGGGGATTGATTTTGAATCAACAATAATTAAGTTGGAAGATCACTAGATTGAGCATTTTTTTTTCTTTTGTTCATTCTGTTTAGTTGTTTACTTTCAGTTACAGTTACTTCTTCCCTTTCCTTATCTCCCCTTTTATCTTCCCGCATTATTTACAGTTCTGTTCACTAACCCACTAACTGTTTGACAATTTGCACCACTCACACTAACAACCACTTTAACCATTATAATTTCTGCAATTTCTTTCTTGCTGTGAGCTGTGCTGGTTGTATGACAGGTAGAAGAAGCGGAGCTTCAACACCCTTTAATTCTGAACCTGAGAGGACCCTCCTTAGAAAAAGGAGGGAAGCAAGAGGTAAAAGAGTTGTTGGAGCAGAGGAAGAGGAGGAATTCTTTGAAACAATCATGGAGGATAACCATGAAGGAGAAGCTCATAACCATGCCAGAGATGGCCATGTGAATCATGCTGAGCCAGGAAGAAGAGTTCTAGGATCTTACATCAACCCAGACCCAGGCAACTGTGGAAGCAGCATCCAAAAGCCAACCAAACATGCTAACAACTTTGAGCTAAATCCCCAGCTCATCACCCTTGTTCAGAACAACTGTTCATTCGGAGGAAGTGCCCAAGAAGACCCAAATCAACATTTAACCACCTTTCTAAGAATATGTGACACTGTGAAGTCTAATGGCGTCCACCCAAATGTTTACAGATTTCTCTTGTTTCCCTTTTCACTCAGGGACAAGGCGTCTAAATGGTTAGAGTCTTTTCCAAAGGAGAGTTTAACAGCATGGGAAGATGTAGTGAATAAATTCTTGGCAAGGTTCTATCCTCCTCAAAGGATCAACAGGCTGAGAGCTGAGGTACAAACTTTCAGGCAACAAGATGGTGAGACTCTCTACGAAGCGTGGGAGAGGTTTAAGGATTTGACAAGAAGGTGCCCACCGGACATGTTCAATAAATGGGTACAGCTGCATATTTTCTATGAAGGACTCTCGTATGAATCAAAGAAGGTAATGGACTACTCATCCGGAGGATCTTTGAACAAGAAAAAGACCATTGAAGAAGCCATAGATGTCATTGAGACTGTAACTGAGAATGACTACTTCTATGCTTCTGAGAGGAGCAACACTCAAGGTGTAATGGAACTGAACCATGTTGATGCACTACTAGCTCAGAACAAGATGATTGCCAAGTAACTAGCTGACCTTACAAAGCAAATGGAGCAGAACCAAGTTGCAGCAGTCACCACACAATCATCAACCCAAGAAGGAGTAAACACAGAGGAAGGAGGTGAATGGGAGCAAGTCAACTATGCTGGTAATTCACCAAGGTAAAATCATGATCCATACTCCAAAACTTACAATCCAAGATGGAAGAACCACCCCAACTTTGGGTGGGGAAACCAATAAGACCAAGGCCAAGACCAGAGACGTCAAAATCACAATCCTAACAACCATGCTGTCCACTAACACTCATCACAAAGATCATATCAACAACCACCTAACCACACTCCTCAACACCCATACCAAAACCAGCATGATCACCCTCACCCTTATAACCCAAACCCACCATCATACCCTGAGGATAGACTCTCTAGGATTGAAACCTTACTTGAAGGTTTATGCAAGGAAGTCAAAGATAGCAAGGCATTCCAAGAGGAAGTGAGATCTAATATGCAAAATCAAGATGCGGCCATCAAGAAACTCAAGGCACAAATCGGCTACCTGTTCAAGCAAATCCCTAGCCAAACCAATTGCCGTCACATTAATCCAAACCCAAGGGAGGAATGCCAAGCCATCACCCTCAGAAGTGGGAAGGAATTGAAGGAGACTTCCAAGATACCATCAGTGGAAAATTCAGACAAAAGGGAAATAGAACAAAAAGAAGATCAAGTCATCCCTCCTAATACACATCGAGAAGAAGAGGTGCTGAGGTCATATCCTCCAAAAGCCCCATATCCTCAGCAATTGAAGAAGAAGGGAGATGATAGCCAATTTTCAAGATTCTTGGAAATCTTCAAAAGGTTATAAATCAACATACCCTTTGCAGAAGTAATAGAGCAAATGCCGCTTTATGCTAAGTTCTTGAAGGAGTTAATGACTAAAAAGAGAAGTTGGAGAAACAATGAGACAGTGGTGTTAACCGAAGAATGTAGTGCCATCATTCAGCACAAGTTACCCCAAAAATTAAAGGATATAGGGAGCTTCCAAATCCCTTGTATCATAGGAGAAATCACAGTGGAGAAGGCCTTGTGCGATCTAGGAGCCAGCATAAATCTGATGTCTTCAGCAATGATGAAAAGAATGAAGATTGAGGAAGCCAAACCGACAAGGATGGCCCTACAATTGGCAGACCGATCATTAAAATTTCCCCAGGGAATAGTGGAGGATTTGTTGGTAAAGGTGGGAGACTTTATTTTTCCAGCAGACTTTGTAGTGCTAGACATGGAGGAGGAAGCTAAGGCATCCATCATTTTGGAAAGGCCATTCTTAGCCACTGCCGGAGCCATTATTGACGTCCAGAAGGGTGAAATTACTCTTAGATTGCATGATGAGAAGATGATATTCAATGTGATCAAGGCCATGAGTTACCCACAGGACTCATTAGGAGAGTGTATGAGGTTGGATTCAATGGAAGCTATATTACAAGAAACTCTGGAGGAGGAAGAAATTAAGGAGCTAACAGAAGAAGATGAATCAACATTGAGCGAAGAGGTAGCAACAGCTGAGGTTCATGACCAGGGGACACTAGAAGAAAAGAATGAAGAGAAAGAAGCACCCAAACTTGAACTGAAGGAATTGCCACCGACCCTCAAATGGGAGAAAATAGAAGCTTTCTAGTAATCATAAACTCAGCTCTCAGCCAAGAACAAGAGGAGGAATTACTCCAAGTGTTACAAAAGCATAAGGATGCCATTGGGTGGACTCTGGCTGACTTGAAGGGGATTAGTTCAGCCATATGCATGCACAAGATACTGCTGGAAGATGATTCTAAACCTTCCATTCAACCCCAAAGGAGATTAAATCCAGCCATGAAAGAGGTAGTACAGAAGGAAGTCATGAAGCTGTGGCAAGAAGGGGTAATCTACCCAATCTCTGACAGTCCAAGGGTGAGTCACGTTCAAGTAGTTCCGAAGAAAGGAGGAATCACAATGGTGCCTAACGAAAGGAATGAGCTCATACCTACAAGAACTGTCACGGGATGGAGAATGTGCATGATGAGCGGATATTTTATACGCTTGTTGGGGACAATTTCATGTAGATTTTAGTATGTTTTAATTAGTTTTTAGTAGAATATCATTAGTTTTTAGGCAAAAATCATATTTCTGGACTTTACTATGAGTTTGTGTATTTTTCTGTGATTTCAGGTATTTTCTGGCTGAAATTGAGGGAGTTGAGCAAAAATCTGAGTTAGGCTGAAAAAGGACTGCTGATGCTGTCAGATCCTGACCTCCCTGCACTCGGAATGGATTTTTTGGAGCTACAAGAGTTCAATTGACGCGCTCTCAATCGTGTTGGAAAGTAGACATCCAGGGCTTTCCCGCAATATATAATAGTCCATACTTTGTACGAAGATAGACGACGTAAACTGGCGTTCAACGCCAGTTCCATGCTACAGTCTGGCGTCCAGCGCCAGAAACAGGTTACAAGTTGGAGTTCAACGCCCAAAACACGTTACAACCTGGCGTTCAACTCCAGAAACAGTCCAAGCACGTGAGAGGCTTAAGTCTCAGCCCCAGCACACACCAAGTGGGCCCCAGAAGTGGATTTCTGCACCAATTATCTTAGTTTACTCATTTTCTGTAAACCTAGGTTACTAGTTTACTATTTAAACAACTTTTAGAGAATTATTTTGTATCTCATGACATTTTTCAGATCTAAACTACATACTCTTTGACGGCATGAGTCTCTAAACTCCATTGTTGGGGGTGAGGAGCTCTGCAGCGTCTCGATGAATTAATGCAATTACTTTTGTTTTCCATTCAAACACGCTTGTTCTTATCTAAGATGTTCATTCGCGCTTAAACATGAAGAAGGTGATGATCCGAGATACTCATCACCTTCCTCAATCCATGAACGTGTGCCTGACAACCACCTCCGTTCTACATCAGATTGAATGAGTATCTCTTAGATTCCTTAATCAGAATCTTCGTGGTATAAGCTGGAATTGATGGCAGCATTCATGAGAATTCGGAAAGTCTAAACCTTGTCTGTGGTATTCCGAGTAGGATTCTGGGATTGGATGACTATGACGAGCTTCAAACTCGCGAGTGTTGGGCGTGATGACAAACGCAAAAGAATCAATGGATTCTATTCCGACATGATCGAGAACCAACAGCTGATTAGCCGTGCTGTGACAGAGCATTTGGACCGTTTTCACTGAGAGGATGGGAAGTAGCCATTGACAACGGTGATACCTACATATAGCTTGCCATGGAAGGAGCCTTGCGTGTGGAAAAAGGATTTCAAGGAAGAGTTGAAATTCAGAGGACAAAGCATCTCCAAAACTCCAACATATTCTCCATAATTAAAGTAACAATTATTTATTTCATGCTCTTTTATTTTTCTAATAATTCCTACTGATAATTTTAATTGATATCCTGACTAAGAATAATGAAATAAATATAGATTGCTTCAAACCAATAATCTCCGTGGGATCGACCCTTACTCACGTAAGGTATTACTTGGACGACCCAGTGCACTTGCTGGTTAGTTGTGCGGATTGCAAAAGTGTGATTGCAATTTCGTGCACCATTGCATTGACTACAGAAAACTCAACACATCCACGAGAAAAGATCACTTCCCACTCCCTTTCATGGATCAGATGCTGGAAAGACTTGCAGGACATGATTACTATTGCTTCCTAGATGATTATTCAGGATATAACCAAATAGTGGTTGATCCAAGAGATCAGGAAAAAACATCATTTACTTGTATATATGGAGTGTTTGCTTACAGGCGCATGTCATTTGGGCTATGCAATGCGCCTGTGGTGCACGAAATTGCAATCACACTTTTGCAATCTGCACAACTAACCAGCAAGTGCACTGGGTCGTCCAAGTAATACCTTACGTGAGTAAGGGTCGATCCCACAGAGATTATTGGTTTGAAGCAATCTATGTTTATTTTATTATTCTTAGTCAGGATATCAATTAAAATTATCAGTAGGAATTATTAGAAAAATAAAAGAGCGTGAAATTAATAATTGTTACTTTAATTATGGAGAATATGTTGGAGTTTTGGAGATGCTTTGTCCTCTGAATTTCAACTCTTCCTTGAGATTTTTTTTCCACACGCAAGGCTCCTTCCATGGCAAGCTATATGTAGGGTGTCACCGTTGTCAATGGCTACTTCCCATCCTCTCAGTGAAAACGTTCCAAATGCTCTGTCACAGCACGGCTAATCATCTGTTGGTTTTCAATCAGGTTGGAATAGAATCCAGTGATTCTTTTGCGTCCGTCACTAATGCCCAGCCTTCAGGAGTTTGAAGCTCATCACAGTCATTCAATCCTCAAATCCTACTCGGAATACCACAGACAAGGTTTAGACTTTCCGGATTCTCTTGAATGCCGCCATCAGTCTAGCTTATACCACGAAGATTCTGATTAAGGAATCTAAGAGATACTCATTCAATCTAATGTAGAATGGAGGTGGTTGTCAGGCACACGTTCATGGATTGAGGAAGGTGATGAGTGTCATGGAATATCACCTTCTCCATAATTAAGCGCGAATGAACATCTTAGATAGGAACACGCATGTTTGAAAGGAAAACAGAATGAATTGCATTAATTCATCGAGACACTGCAGAGCTCCTCACCCCCAACAATGGAATTTAGAGACTCATGCCGTCAATGAGTATGTAGTTCAGATCTGAAAATGTCATCAGGTACAAAATAATTCTCTAAAAGTTGTTTAAATAGTAAACTAGTAACCTAGGTTTACAGAATATGAGTAAACTAAGATAATTGGTGCAGAAATCCA